>NW_026057580.1:34338090-34419710 GCF_023721935.1 Panthera uncia | reverse complement strand
GGGAGGGCAGGGTGGGTGATGGGTATTGAGGAGGACACCTTTTGGGATGAGCACTGTGTGTTGTATGGAAAACAATTTGACAGTAAATTTCATATATTAAAAAATAAAAAATAAAAATAAATAAACTTAAAAAAAAAATCTATAGCCAAGGAATATGTGGCTCTCGTGTGTTCCTCCAGGCTTTCTCTGAGTTCCTGCCCTTCTCTTCTACAGTTACTTTTAATCTTATGAAATGACTCCCAGAGGCAGGTTGTAGTAATGGATATCCTCCAGGCTACTCAGAGCACAGGTGCCCCAACAAAGACATATCAGAACCAGCAGACATGCTGTCACTGAGCCCTGGAATGCTGAGAGACCCAAAGGCAAGCATTTGGCACTTTATTCCAGGACTTGATAGCAGCCTCAATATATCAAAGAAACCAAGTCACGCTCCTGCCCAAAGACAAGTGTAGGCTGCTTAAGCCTTAACCAACCCCAGATACTGGTCCTGCCTTCTGTGAGATGGACTTGCTATCTTGGGGATTAGGGGATGGAGTTAAAGAATATTTCCCCATAGACTGTCAGCAACTCCATCAGGAAAAAAACTGAGGCATGGGCGTGTGTGGCAAGGAGACTTACAATCCATCCAGGTGGCCATCACTTCAAAGAGAGGCACCATCCTGTTCGGCAACAGTGGTTTCTTCCCAGCTTCCTAGCTTACAACTACCTTTAGAAGAGTGCCTACACAGAGGCTCTGTCTCTGTTTGAAATTTTGTTTTATAATGGCTGAGCATCTATTCTACCTGGTTTCTAAGACAGCCCTAGTAATCCTCACGTCCTGATATTCATGGCCATGAAAAGTCCCCTCCCACACTGAATGAGGGCTGGCCCTGTATGACCAGTATGGTGAACTTGCTAACACGTGACTTCTGAGCCTAGGTCATAAAAACTCATGCAACTTGCACCTCTGTGTCCTCACTTGCTTGAGGGAAGCCAGTTGCCTTGTCTTACAGATTTTTAAGCCTACCGGTGGAGAGGCCCACAAAGTGGGGAACAGAACTGTCAATAGGCAGCACAAACTTGCCAGACAAATGGGTGAGGCACCTTGGAAGTGGATCCTCCAGCCCCAGCCAGGCCTTCAGATTCCTACAGCTCCAGCTGACGCCTGACCACAACCACCTGAAAGCACTCTCCCCTCCAAAAATGAGAACTATCCAACCTAGCTCTTTCTGAATTCCTGGCAAAAAAGAAACCTTAAGAGAAAATAAGTAATTATTGTTTTAAGCCACTCCATCTTGGAGTGATTTATTATAAATTATTAGAGTAACTGAATCAATACTAGTCACCAACTTTATTTATTCCACAAACTTTTACTAAGCATCTATTATATGTCAGGCCCTGTGCTAGGCTGGATACAAAGTCCTACAAGTCACAGTTGTGGGATCAATTCTGTGGGAACATAGATGAGTAAATATAAATGACAATACAAGATCTTATGACAAAATGCTATGAGAACACAAAAAGAAGAGAATGGTTTTTGTTCCTTTGTTAATAAGGAGAGTTATAGAGTTATTCATTCTTTCAGTAAAAATGTATTTAGTGCTTCCTGGGAACCAGTCACTGTGATTTGTGATAGACACTGGTGAAAATACGGTGAATAAGACACATGCCTGCTCTCAAGGTTAATACCAAAGCTGAGGAGATAACACATTGGAAGAAAACTAAAAGTAGGTGATCAAGTTTGCTGTATTGTGACCTTGGTGGGAGCAGTTTCTGTAAAATGGTGAAAATAAATAAGGAATTAGAACAGAAAGAGGAAGTAGAGGCTGCTAGTGTAGAACATATTTGTTTTTTCCAGAATGTTATTAGTAGAGAGAAGGAGGGAGACAGGTCAAGAGATTGGTTCTCCTTCTGACCTGTGCCGACCCCCTGGTCCCATCCAGCTCTACTGGTTTCATTGCCATTCTTCTCACTTCTACTTCTTCAATGGTGAGCAGAACAGGATCACTGGAAGTGTTGGCTCTTCCCATGAGAATGGACTGGGTGGCATTAGCCATGGTGAGGTCAGCAAGGCAGAGAGGCTGCCCTCAGCCACACAAGCTCAGGATCTCTAGCTTGTCATTGTTTTGAGTTGATCTGACTTGAGGATGTTGGCTGATGTTAACAGAGCTCTTCAAAAGACTAGTCCATAAATCTAGAATACCTTTTCTTAATTCATGATGAGAACTGTAAATGACAATCCATAGTGTATATGAGTGAATGCTCATCAGACTTCATGAATGTCCCCCAAAATTCGTATGTTGAAATCCTAGCCCTTAGTGTGATAATATTAGGAGTTGAAGACTTTGGGAGGTGATTAGGTCATGAGGGAGAAACTCTTATAAGTGGGATTAGTGCCCACATAGAAGAGACGCCCTCAAGAGCTCTCTCACTCCCTCCATTATGTGAAGACACAGTGAGAAGGTGACTGTCTATGGACTGGGATGCAGGCTCTCACCAGATATCAAATTTTTCAGCATGCTGATCTTTGATTTCTCAGCGTCCAGAACTGTGAGAAATAAATGTTTATTGTTTAAGGCACCCAGTCTAAGGTATTTTTGTTATAGCAGCTCAAACTGACTAAGACAGTGGGCATGAAATCAAACTAAGAGACACTGTAGAATTCAAATATTTAAAGATCTTAAGGTCTCAAAGCCGGCCTACAATGGGGAGTGGAACTGTGTTCTGCAGCTCAGGCACTGTTCTGTTAGGCACATTGTGCCTCTTAGACTCTATTTTTCTGAGGACTCATCAGTGATCACACTATTTATGAGTGGCTTATTCAGAGAGGATATTCCAAATCTCTAAGAGCTCATATAATGTGGGCTCCAGCCAAGTGGAATTCCAGCAGGAAGGTGGAGGGGGCCCCCTGCTCTGCCAACTGCTGGGTTTGGGGGAGTTTCAGGGTGGCTGGGAGAGGGGAGGAGCACTGGGGGTATTGGGACCATGAGTATATAATAACTGGCTGGGAGTATTTCAGTGTTTAAGTACTGACAGGCTGATTATCCATCATCTTCACGTATGTGAGTACCTTGATCAGGGACAGGCTCCCTTGAAAGTCTTGGAGCCACTCTTTCTCTTTTTGGTAATTGCCTATTCAATCGAAGTCCATTTAATGCTGAATCAAGATTTAGGTCTCAGAGGAAAACTATTCCCAAGTTCTTTAAAATACTTCGTTGGTTAGAAGTATAAATTAGCAAACTGCAAGGTGGTTGATATTTTTCTTCCTTGGAGCTTTCTGTAAGAGGTCATACATTATATGCACTTTTAAATGGTTTGTAATAAATACTTAGATGAATGAACAAACAAGCCTAACCTGGTAGCTGTATGTTCATTTAAACTGATACCTACTGGGGCGCCTGGGTGGCGCAGTCGGTTAAGCGTCCGACTTCAGCCAGGTCACGATCTCGTGGTCCGTGAGTTCGAGCCCCGCGTCAGGCTCTGGGCTGATGGCTCGGAGCCTGGAGCCTGTTTCCGATTCTGTGTCTCCCTCTCTCTCTGCCCCTCCCCCATTCATGCTCTGTCTCTCTCTGTCCCAAAAATAAATAAAAAACGTTGAAAAAAAAAAAATAAACTGATACCTACTACTTTCATAAAACATTTGTTAATGAACAGAGTGTTAATACAAAGATAAGTCACCAGTTTACTTGTCATTGGTACCTCTAGGCAGTTCATAGACTTAACTACAACACATTCATTCATTAATTTTAATGATATGATATCTGTAGCTATCTTTACTGTTATGAACACAGAAAGGAGTGATTTTTGTTTTGAGTTTCAAAAGTGCAACAAAAATGAGCATTTCTTTAAGTGTCAATGAGACAAACTTTTAATTGTGTCTATGTCATAGATACAAGCATTCAAAAATCATTGGGAGGTCACAAAGCCCAGTCTGATCCAAGGCACATGAGCCACAACTGCCAAGTATAAGAAAATAAATATATTTTTAATTGAAAAATAATTATTAAATCATCTCGTCATTTTTCCTTCCAAAGTAATTGCATGAATCATTGCTCTTGACCAACCCTTCTCTTCATATAATACCGCATCTAGTAATCCATTTAAATGGAATTTTTTTCTCTTTAATTTCTTCTCTTATATTTTGTAAAATAAAAGGAACAAAAAACTCAGAGTGTAATAGATTTCTGGGCATGCATTTTACAGCTGTGTAAATCTATATGGAATAATTCCCCAAAAGGCATTTTCAAGGTTCTGCTTTAATACCTGTGCCATTCCTAGGAATTCATAGTAGAAACCAATCAGTCTGCAATGTGTATAATGCTCAGTACAGAGAGAGTTTCTCAATAAATATTAATTGATGATTGATATTATCACATGAAATGTTTGAAGGTGAGAAGAAGCAAAACTGGATTAATTCAACAGAACTGACCGAGAATAGCACCACTTAATAAGTTAGTTGTGCCCAGAGTAGTTCAGTAGTTTTTCAGAAAAATATAAATGCTCTAAGAGTTGTGCAGTTTGGTTACAAATCCAGAGGATGAAGGTAAGAGTGAAGATTGAGGTAGGAAAGAGAATTTTGTAATCTCCTTCCAGCCAAGTCCCAAGGGACGTTTCTTTAATACTTACCATTCTTTTTCCAACATTGTTAATTTCTCCTTTGCCACTGGCTCTACCTTTACACACACACACACACACACACACACACACACACACTTCCCTAGCTTAAAAAAAAAAAAAGTAAACTTGACCAGATGTTTCCATGTCTACTCTTTGTTTTTTTCACCTTCCATTCATTGCCAAACTTCTACAAATGACAAGTGATCTATATGTTTCCAGTCTCTCATTATTCACCCCCTCCAGAACTACATTCCATTCCCCACCACTTTACTGGAACTTCTAGAAGTTATTGCATAAGCTTCATGATCTCTGTAATGTGTCATCCTGCTCACTGTATTTACCACTTGGATGACATATTCCATCTTTAAACCCTTTGCTCAACCACTTTCAAGATTCCACACTGCCCTGGTTCTCCTCACATTACCTCCAGATATTTCCTTAGTTCTCTTCTCATTTCCTTCCTGTCATCTCAAAGTCTCCAGGTCATTTATTTGAAGAATAACATGTGTTGAGTATTAGGTGCTGTTCTAGGTGCTGGGATACATAAAGCCTCTTTAAGATATCCTAATCTACACTCATGATTTTTTTTTTCTACAACCAGTGGCCTTACTAACTTCCCTGCTGTTCTTTTAATCACCCAAGTTATAAATCTTAGAATCACACTTGATTAATTTTTTCTGTTTACTTTTCATTTTGGTAGATCTTATATATGGAGTTAATTTTTTTTCTTTAAAATGGTTGTCCCAAATACAAATCAAAACCACAATGAGATACCACCTCACACCTGTCAGAATGGCTAACATTAACAACTCAGGCAACAACAGATGTTGGCGAGGATGCGGAGAAAGAGGATCTCTTTTGTATTGTTGGTGGCAATGCAAGCTGGTGCAGCCACTCTGGAAAACAGTATGGAGGTGCCTCAAAAAAATTAAAATAGAACTACCCTACAACCCAGCAATTGCACCACTAGGTATTTATCCAAGGGATACAAGTATGCTGTTTCAAAGGGGCACATGCACCCCAATGTTTATAGCAGTACTATCAACAATAGCCAAAGTATGGAAAGAACCCAAATGTCCATCAATGGATCACACACACACACACACACACACACACACACACACACACAGTGGAGTATTACTCAGCAATCAAAAAGAATGAAATCTTGCCATTTGCAACTACATGGATGGAACTAGGGTGTATTATGCTAAGCAAAATTAGTCAAAGAAAGGCAAGTATCATATGAATTCACTCATATGAGGACTTTAAGATACAAAACAGATGAACATAAGGGAAGGGAAGCAAAAATAATATAAAAACAGGGAGGGGGACAAAACATAAGAGACAAATATGGAGAACAGAGGGTTGCTGGAGGGGTTGTGGGAGGGGGGATGGACTAAATGGGTAAAGGGCATTAAGGAATCTACTCCTGAAATCATTGTTGCACTATATGCTAACTAACTTGGATGTAAATTTAAAAAATAAATTAAATAAAATGGTAAAAAAAAAAAGAAAAAAGAAATAAATAAAATGGTTGTCCCATCCATATGTTCCTTCCTATTTCCATGGACTAGTGTCACAAACTAGTTTAAGTCCTTAACACTGCACACCTAGATTACTTCAGTAGTCTACAGTTTTTCTTTATGATTCTACCCCCTCTCCTTCTTTCAGTTCATGTAGTATACCTTTACCAGACCAATCATCCATAAAAGTCCATTGAAAATATCCTTTCATTCTCTGCTCAACACCTGTAGTGTGCCCCCATCTTGATAAGATGAGAGGTCAGCTTTGCTGGTCGTTTTCTCTCACTCAAGCTTATGAATACCTACTCTCAGTAGGTCTGTCTTCTTATGGACACCTTGGGTTAGGCAAATAATTCTTAGATGTGAAACCAAAAGCATAATCCATAAAACTTTTAAAAAATCATAAATTGGTTTTTATCCAAATTTAAAACTTCTGCTCTACAAATGATACTACTAAAAGAACAAAAAGACAATTTACAGATCGGGAAAAATATTAGCGAATTACATATCCAAAAAGAAAAAAAAAGACTCATATCCAGAATATATAAAGAACTCTCCAAATCCAACAATAAGAAAACAAACAACACAATTTTTTAAATGGGCAAAATATTGAATAGATGCTTCACCAGAGAAAATATATAGATGGACAAATGGCAGATATGTACATAAATAGATGTCTCATATCATTACCCATTTATGGCTAATGCAAATTAAATTTATGATAAGATACCACTACCTACTTACAAGAATGGCAAAAATAAATAAACAAACCACTGATAATACCAAAGTGCTGATGAGGATGCAGAGCAACTGGAACTCTCATATACTGCTCATAGAATCCAATGGTACAGACAATCTGAAGCAGGTTGGCAGTTTCTTACAAAGTTATAAATATTCATACCATATGACCCAGCAATCTCATTTAACCTAGAGAAATAAAAACTGTGTTCACAGAAAAAAACCTGTACATGAATAATTACAGCAATTTCATTTATAATCACCAAAACCGGGAAACAATCTAAATGTTTATCGATAGGTAAATGAATAAGCAAGATGCAGTATATCCAAGGCAAAAGTACGGAACTGTGAGGAGGAAGAACAGATGAGTGATTGCAGGGACTGGGGCAAAGGGAGTTATGGATAAACAGAGATAGTACTAGGGAAATTATAGTGGCGATGGACCCATTCTGCATACTGATCGTGTTAGTGGTTACCTGAAACAACACACATGTTAAAACATATAGAATTATATAGCAAAAATAAGTTCTTTTTATGGTTTGTTAACTTAACAAAATGTTAATAGTGATAAAAAATAATAAAAACTTGAATTATGTGGCTATATATAGTTCCAGAACCATCTCTATTGTCATTTAGGTTTCTTATACTATTCTGTTATTAAAAACAGCCAGGAAACTAATGCTAATGAATGTATTTAATAAAAATTATACTTACAGTAGTAACAAATGATATAGTCCCCTTTTTAAAGGATATATTCTTTGTAAATAATTTTAGTGTCTTTGATAAGGGATAAAGAATGCAAAAGAGTTGCAAATGTTCAACAAACATTTTTTTGAGTAGCTGCAAAATGAAACACATGATATTTGTAATGCTTATGGGTTAAAGGTAATAATTATGAGACAGAAACAATGTGCATAGTACTAGGCAATAAAACAGTAATTATGGCAGTGGTTAATATAAATTAAAAAGTCAATTGTAGGTATAAAGACCATCTTATTAGTTGGTTTAAAATGCTGTGTTAAACATTCAGGGAGGATAAAGATTATAAAGATAACCTGTACATATTTGAGAATATGCCATTATGGAGAAATGCCAGGTGATACAGTTAGCAGAAGGCTTTGTATGAATCTGCTTATACGGATTTTCCCAACACAGAGACTTGTATAAAGTTGAAAATCACAAAATATCAATTTATAAAACACCTTTGAGCTCTAAGTAGACAAGATACTGGGATTTTCCATAAAATCTCAACATACTCTTTATGTCTCTAATATGCCTTATTCTCTGTAAGACATTCAATATGTCTTTATTAAATACATTTTAATTAATCTACTACAGCAAAAATAAAGCTAAGTAAATGATACAAATCCAATTTGTGAAGAGAATAGAAGGCCTGATATGCAGGGAGATAGAATGTCAGTTTGGTGGCTGACATTCTAGTGCTAAAGAAACATCCATAATATTCCTGAATTGCATGCAAAAGAGATATGGAAATGACACATTTTCAGGATAGCCCATTGAATCTGTAACCAAACCTGTCTGCTCTAAGCTGGACATCCAACAGGCCCAGTATGAGTATACTTGCCAACCTAGGGCAGCTATGACCTGACTGTATAGAGCATGTGTGTGTGTGTGTGTGTGTGTGTGTGCGCTATGTGTACACAGTTGATATTCTTTTAGTTACTAAAAATGTTAAAAATAAAAGATTTGGCTCAGGGACATAGCATAAAAATATGTCATTTGTTTGTCATTCATGACAAAAAAAACCCTGTCAAACTCACTGCAAGTTCATCAGTTTTTTTGAACCTATCAGAGAACTGAGGTCACAGGATAACCAATAAGCCCCAAATATAAGGACATTTGCAGGGGAGACTAGACATGGCCACTTGCTTACCTGGGACAGACACAATCAGACTGGTTGTGGAAGAACTCAGCCAGGATAGTTCATGAACCAGTAGAGCCCAAGCAGAGCTTGTTGGAGAAGTTTACACTCTCTTGCAGACTCTTCTCCATGAATCCCACCTAGAGCACACTAGGAATGCAGCCCTGACCTTGGAGGACTGAAAAGCTAAATAGCAGTATCTGCTATGGGGATAAGAAACCCCAAGTAGGACCTTTCTCCTTTATGCTGCTTATGGAACAAAAGCCTTATGCTATTAAGGAGGAGGATAACAAACATTGTCATCTATAGGACACTGGTGAGAACCCATTGCAACTGGGGAAAGGAACAGGAAATAACCTTCTACCTCTAGTTCCAGTTTGCCTAGGATGGACATTGGGCTTTCATCGCTAAAAACTGGGTAAGTCCCTGGCACACTGGGAGGAGGTAGTCATCCTAACCGTAGGTGAGTCTCTAGAATATATCTCTTGGATCCATAACTACAGTGAAGAGAAGAACAGGCGGACAGAGGACCACACCCTACAGACACAGCGCCTACCTAAGACTAAGTCTTAATAATAACAGAGAATTTCCTCACCCACCCTCACCACCAGGCTCACAAGCAGAGTAACAAGTGACAATGGATGTTGCTGGAAAATGGCCAAGAGAGTGGAGACAGACCTTCTCTGAGGCACAGCACAAAGGGAAGACCTAACTCTAAGGGTGGAGCAAACACTGTGGGGGGGGGGGCGGATTACAAGCAAACCATCCCCCTGCTGACACACAAGGAGTCAATAAAGGAATTTGATTCCTGTGGTACATTGAGAGTAAGCACTGCAGCTGAGGAAGGTAATGTCAAACTCATTCCAACTCCTAACTCAAATTCACATGCTAAAAGTCTAGCAGAAGGACAGGTATATGCATTTCCAGGCATAAAAATCTATTTGCCTCATCGCTACCTGAACAAGGTGTCTGGCTTTCGACAAAAGATTATGAGGCATATGAAAAGGTGAGAAAAAACAACACACTGTCAAAAAATAAGGGAATTGACAGAACCAGACTCAGATATGACAGAGACGTCAGAACTACCTGACAGGGAATTTTAAATAACTATGAGTATTATGATAAAGCTCTAGTGGAGACGGGGGACAACATACAATATTGGCTGAGTAATTTCAGCAAGGAGGTAGAAGCTGTAAGAAAGAATCAAATTGAAATGGAAGGAATGAAAACTACTGTAACGGAAGTGAAGAATGCCTTCAGTGGCCCTCAGTAGACTTAACAAACAGTGAACTTGAGAATTGGTCACTAGACATGACTTAAAGTTGAAACACAGAGGGGAAAAAATTTAAATCTCCTAGGTATTTACCCTAGAGAATTGAAAACTTGTGTTCACACAAAAGCCTATACATGAATGATTCTCATAGCTCTATTCATAATCACCCCACTGGAAATAACCCAAATATTTTTTAATCACTGAAGAGATGACAAAGCATGGCACGTCCACACAGTGGAATACTATTCAGTGATAAAAAGGAACGAACTGTTGATACATCCAACAAAATCATGGACTTTAAGTGTATTTTGCCAAGTGGAAGCAACCAGACCCAAAAGGCCAGTTTTATATGATTCTCTTCATATAACTTTGTGAAAAAGGCTAAAATAGAGACAGAAAAAAGATTGCCAGGAATTGGAAGAGGGGTTGCCTACAAAAGGGCAATGTAAAGGAACTTAGGTGGTGATAAAAGTACTCTGTATCATGTCTGGTGGTGAATATGTGGGTTTAAGCATTTGTCGAAACCCAAAGAATTATACCCCCAAATGAGTTAGTTTTACTCAATGTAAAGTGAAAAAAATATAATAGGATGTGGGGGTATCCCAAAATGGAATACAGGCTCTAACAAATATTACTAACCTAACCTATGAATAACATTGCCACACTAACACAGGTGGAGAAGAAAAGAACTAACCTAAGAAACTTTAGAAAGCAATGTTTTGATCAAATACTATTAAGAGTAAAGACAAAAATTATCATAAAAGTATACTATATTCTAGTTAGTGAATGTGTTTCTTACAGAGATATGAGTTAGCAATTCTGAAACTACTAGTGAATTCTAAGATTGAACAACAACAAAAAAGAAATACATGGTAAACTCTGAGAGCCAAGGTTCTGTCAGAGAAAGATTAAACCCTGTAGTATTGAATTGAAATTAGAATGGAGCTATGAACTCATAGGTTTGTGTGTGTGTGTGTGTGTGTGTGTGTGTGTACTATATACTATACATGTAACTTTTGGTATATATAGTTTTTAGAGTATTTATATATACACTATATATAGTTACTAGTATGTTATTATTAGTATAGTTATATATATATATATATATATATATATATATATATAGACACACACACACACACTATTTGTACCAACAAAGATGTGGAAATAAATATAAATGTGTGTATATGCATGGGGCTAATATTATATATTATACATACATGTATATGTATATACACGTATTATCTTTTTTTTGTTGATTCAAATTCATGCATCTCCTTTAAACCAGGTCAATGCACCTCCTCCATGAAGCTTTCCAGTTTTCCCTTTGCAGATTCCCATTTCCATTTATAATTCTCTTACAGTACTTACAGTATTAAGTCTTTCATTTGTGTAGCTATCCTAGATGTCCTTCCAGATAGCAAACTCTTAAGAGTCTTGTTTGTCTTTTACCTTTTTCAACACCTCCATCAGCTTCTAAATAACACAGGTGCTCAGTAAATTTACTGAATGGGATTTAATGTTGGTGATATCTAGACACAAATCTGAATGTCTAAGAATCAACATGCCCTTGAGGCAATTAGTTCTGCTCAAGCTGGACTCCTCAAAGCCTTCAAGAGCCAAGATACTCTTCAGGGTTTGTCCTGAGCCCTCCACTCTTCCTTTGCATTCTCTTCAATATTACCTAGTCCTTATGCTATGAAAACTAAATGCTGCTGATCCCTGAATGTATATACATCTAGCCTTATCTTCTCCTCAGAGAAAATCTGGCATCTTCCTGTTCCCCCTTTCCCAGACCTGTCTCTCCACTTGTCTCTAAATCCTCAGTCATGTGTCAGCTCTCTTCCAATTCTCCCCCAGTTAGCCCCTGCCTGTCTATCACAGCCACAGTCTAAGCCATTATCATTGCTCCCAAAACGTCTGAAAGCTTCCAGGCTGGTCAGCGTGTTTTACACTCTTCATTTAATTTTAGCTGGTTCTTCATAAAGCAGTTAGAATTTTTAAAAATCTAAATCATATCACGCATCTGTTTAAATTTTTAAAAATTCTTCAGTAGCTTCCCACTGCACTTAAAATCAAGTCACTTTATTTTTTTTTCTGTCCTCAAAGCTCTACACACAACTACACTTCCAGACATGAGCCTCTTGTCAGTTGCTCAAACTCAGCCATCACTTCCTTCTTTAGAGATTTTGTAACCGAAGTTTACTTCTGCTACAGCAGAGTTTCTCAAATTATCTGCGGTAAAGGATCAGATCTTTTCTTCAATCTATCACGGAATTATACTTTCTAAAATAGCATAAAAATTAACAACTAGAAAAAATGTTTAAAGAGATATGTTTTATTTTTAGATTTAACAGACATAAAGGTGGTCTATCAAATTACTATAAATGTTTCGAATGCTTATTCTCAATTTCTGAACAGATTTTACTAGGGTTCCAGAGAAATTTGCTGACGGGGATGATCCATAGGCTATTTAGTGGCCCTGTGGTGGCATACTCTGCATTATGACTGATTCCACCTGCTCTTTAAGGTCTCAGCCAGAATGTCACTTCCTCCGCATCTGCACTAAACATACCAGCTAATTCGGTCTATCACCCTTTGTAATATTTTCTATTACTGCATCCTATTTGTTTCGTTCATAACCCTGACCTAAATTACACATACATGCGCGCGCACACACACACACATACACACACGATTTCTCTGCTTACTTTATTCCCTGCATCTCTCTCCTAAACTCCAGGTGGCAGAGACTGTGACAATTTTTGCCACTAATGCATAGCAATTACAAAGTCAAAAATGTCAAATTCGATTAAGACTGATACATTTCTCAGAGACCGTCGTGTACTAAATGAAGTATGCAATTCCAAGGGTGAGTATAAAGTGCAGAGTTTCTCAAACTCATGGGACCAATAGATCTTTCTTCAGGATGTATTCTGTAGAATACATTGTAGAAAACACTGATCTAAAGAAATAACTGGAAATTTTGTACATGCCAAAACTACTTTTACCAGGTTATAAAGTTTGTTGCATTAATATTTAAATTTAAGCTGCTATTATTTCATGCGTGGGAGAGTAGAAGATTGGAATTATGCCAAAGATTTGGTGGAATTAGGGGTGTGTGACACTCATTTCCCCATTTTTGTTAGTTTCTGTTCTATCTTCTCACATTCTAGGCCTGAAACACTGAAAATTAAATTTCCCTGATTTCTTAGCCAGATGACTTCTGGATCACTTCTTCCAAAAAGAGGCACTAGCAGAAGATCGGAAAGCTGAAGGAAAAGGGAAATTTTATTTTTATTTTTCTAAACAAATTCTGTTTTTGACAGCAGTGGATGGTCTCAGGCTTCAATGGCCTTTTGGCCTTGTGGACTGGGGCTGATGGCACTGTTCACAGTTAAAGCAGCACAAAAGCAGCCATGAAGCCAGCTGGCTGTGCCCTCCGTGGCCTTCAGCAGCTGCAGCAGCAATGACAATGGATTTGTCAGTGGTGTGGCTTCTGGCCTCCAGCGATGCCCACTGTGAGAATCATCCTGGGTCTGGCAACACTGTGTCTTTCCTTGTGTTCCTCCAGCCAGGGCTGGTGGTGACTTCTTACAATCACTAACTCTTGGTTACCCCACCTTCTGCCTTTTGCTCCCTCAGGTTTTCCTACACCATTGAAACCAAGGCCTTGTATAAAGTCCCTCTGTTTGAAGAACCTAGAGTGGTTTCTGTTTTCCTGACTAGACACTGATTAATATGGGGTCAGGATGGTACAAGGTGATTCTATCTTCCAAACAGATTACATGAGGGTAGAAAAATGTCATCTGTTTTGTCAGATGTCATTATGAGTCAGGAATTAGGCATTAAGAGAAACACCCAAGTAAAACAGAATAATGAATCATGGGAACACAAGCAAGAGTGAAAACCCAAGCCCATGATTTTTAATCCAGTCTATCACAGGGTGACTTCTGCAAGTCCTTTCACCATTCTGAGCCTTACTGTCCTCATTTCCTTCCTCCCTGATTGTTTCCAACATCAAAGGGTGCACAGAGGTTTGTAGCCCCCTATGACCTCTATCGAGTCATCCAGAGTCACTCCCAAATAAGCAATCTAAGTAAATGTCATGTGTTTGCTCTACCAACACAGCTTCAGGACAGGTCTTCTAGTTTCCAACACCCCCCCACCCAACTAGACTATGACCCAAAACCCTAGGTAGAAAATCTGGAGTCGCCATTATTCAACACTTTTTCAGTACTTCTCCTATGAGGCACTAGGCAGGGAAAAATAAAACTCACAGAATGATGTGTGGGAGACAACAATGTATACAAACAAATAACAGTAAAGCTTTGAGTGAAACAAAGGCTGTTATAGAGGTACAAATTAAGGTAATAAGCACTGGGAGAGGGAACAATGAATTCTGTGGAGATCCTTCTAAAGTCTTCAAAGAAATCCATTGTGTGTGGTGGGAGCATAGGGCTCTGGAGCCTGAGTGAAAAGAGCTGGGAACAGGGAGGTGGAGTGGGGTCAGAGTGAGTGGGCCCTTCAGGGGCCACACCCACATTATTACCCATGTGGCACTAGGAACTCATATGAGGCTTTTTTTTTTTTTTAATGTTTATTTATTTATTTTTGAGAGAGCACGAGTGAGCAGGGGAGGGGCAGAGAGAGGGAGATGGAAAATCCCAAGCAGACTCCAAGCTGTCAGTGCAGAACCCGATGTGGGGCTTTGAACTCACAAACCATGAGATCATGACCTGAGCCAAAACCAAGAGTTGGATGCTTAACCAACTGACACATCCAGGTGCCCCATGAGGCTTTTTTTTTTAATTTTTAAATGCTTATTTATTATTTTGAGAGAGAGAGAGACAGAGACAGAGACAGAGCATGAGTGGGGGAGGGGCAGAGAGCAAGGGAGACACAGAATCCAAAGCAGGCTCCAGGCTCTGAGCTGTCAGCACAGAGCTGGATGCTGGGCTCAAACCCATGAACTGGGAGATCATGACCTGAGCAGAAGTCAGAGGCTTAACTGACTGAGTGACCCAGGTACCCCTCCCATGAGGCTTTTAACCTGAAAAAGGGAAGTGAAAATGTTTTAAAACTTGAAATATATAAATATAGGAAATGGTTGTTGAGGAATGATGTTACTTGAAGAAGATAATATTGAGCATTTCATATTATTTTTATACATCTGTTACACTCAGGGTGTATGTATGGTATCCCATCAGCAGGAGGATATACTTAAGATATAATTAGCAAAGGGAATTGTCTTAATAAATTATCATAATAATGACACAGCCAGTGCAACTGAAACATTGGTTGAAAAGAAATCATTATGTTGAAAGACTAAAAATGTAGTTGCAAGGAAGAATTTAATATCTTTCTTAACAATCTAGAATGAAAGGAATATTTTTTTAAGTTTCCAGATATTACTGATTTGGAAGGACAATGAGAAATAATAATAGTTTATGGATATTAAGAAGCTGGAACTGTGATTCAATATTGCATAATAAGAAGCAAATTATAGAAATTTATTCTGAACTCATTTAATTCCTGCATATTCAATGATCAGTGAAGAAACAGTAATGGCACAAAGATTTTTGAGTGCCATTACATGGGAAATTAATTATGACTCTTCAAAGTAAAATGATAAAAACACCGATAAAGTCAGCACTATTCTGAGCTATATATAAATGAGGAACTCTAATCCAGGTGAGGAAATTTGAAACCCTCTCAAACAGCCTTAGGATAAATTGAGCCCAAAATATCTCATTTAACTTTGATTAGCACTATATTAAAAAGATGGAGACAAATTGAATGGAGAACTAAGAAAAGCAGCTTAGTATTGAGGAAATTGATTTATGAAAAACATTATAGGAACAAAATATGTGCAACTTTGCAAAGAGATGACTAAGGAGTGATGACAGTCTATAAATATTTGAAAGGTATAAACATCCAGTAGGGGAGGAATTATTTAGCATGTTATAAAGAGCTATAATTACAGTTTATGGGATGAAATTAGACAACCAAGATGTAAAGCATTCAAAACCACTCTTCTTGGGTTACTGGAGACTTGTATTTGAAAAGATAAATAGTGTCATCTTTGGGATATCTGAATGCTCTTATCTGTTTTTCTTTCATTTCTATTTTTAAAAAACATAATCGATGTGGTGAAGAGAGATAGGCATAAATCTCTTAAGGGTAAGTACAACAAACACTTGATTATTTTATTTATTTTGCACACTCCCTTGTCCTAAAAGAATCTCAGGTGGCTTGCTCAATTGTTTGGCAATAGAATACGGAAGAAATAAACAAAATCCACAAGTACTCCCCCAATCAAATGTTAATCTTTTCCACTGGACCTACTTACTAGTAGGGAGCAAAACTCACTAATTGGAATTTTACCCAAACATTACTAAAGGACTGTAATCATTGATCTAGAGTAATTGGAGTTATGTACCTAATTGAAATAAAGACAAATATTGGCTGCTTTACGTTGAAAAGACTCAAGACTTTATTTGGACTTGACACTAATTACTGCCTCTTTCTTGAATTGTTTCTTTCCCTGTGAAAGTCTAAAATATGCTGCCACAATCCTTTTCCTGTGCCCGTGTACCATATCTAACACTGAATGTCCTGCTGCTCCTTCGAACTCAATAGACTCCAAATCAAATCCATTTGACAAACAAAATAAAATTTGCTGCACAATGTATTTACCAGGCCTTGTGCTGGGAGCTAGAGATAAAACCATGATTATAAAAGAATCCCTACAGGGAGGAGCTCCTAGATCTTATCTCCCCACCATCAGCCATTTCCCAGGTTTTAAACTACATAATTCTGTTATGAACACTATCTAAGCCTGCGTTCCCAAGAATACAAGATTCACTGAGATTCTGGTGTTCATGATTTATTGAGAGAGCACTCTCCGGATAAAAGGAGCCAAGCAAGTGACCTATGGAGGAGAAGGAAACTAAATAAGGCAGTGGTCCCAACTGGAATCCAGCTTCAGCCTGATCTGTGGGGAACTGTGAAGCATAAATTGTACCACTGAGCTGATTCCACCATGATGCAAGAAGGATTGTCTTTTGTACATCCTTGTCAATGAATCACCGACTGTGTGCTGTTTCCCCCAGAGAGCGCGATGTGTAACCTCTCAGTGTTTGTGCTCTCATTCCTTCAGTAGATGGCAATTTTCTGGAGGAGGGGGCAACTACAAGTCATTACCAGCCAACTCTCAAAGCAGCTGCAGGATATATGCACCATCTGGTAAAAAGCATCTGACTGGCCACCAACCATGCTTATCATAAACATCATCACTCTGCTGACCACTCTGGGTCAAAACTCCTCAAGCCGTACTGCATTGATCACTAAATCTTGAACATTCTTCCTTTACATTTTCTTTCTTGTGTTCTTTCCTTGTTTTTTTCCCAGCCACCACTTGGAGCAGATCCAAGTTCTTACCGACTCACACTTAGTCTACCATCATATTTTCCTAACTAGTCTCAAGATTTCCAGAGGCAAAAAAGGCACTACAAGTAGGCAAATGACTGGGTGTCCTGGAAAGTGCAGGCTCATTAAAGTGCAGCTACGACCCAGTTTCGGATGTGGGAAACTGTACCCAGGGCTGCAGATCTTCTGATATTTTAAGAGAACTTACAAATCCACATTTTTAGGTGAATTCTTCTAAATTTTATATCTGGTAACTATTCTAGGGGTTTTTTTGTGTGTTTTTTTTTTAAGTTGTATGTGAGGTAAAAGGAAAAAAAAAACAAATCTGCAGGTCAAATAGATGCACCACAGCCATTTTGCAAAATCTAGCCAGAAGTATAAAAGGGGATGACATTTAAATAAATAACTATTGCTCAAAGTGAGGGGAAATGAAAGTCTCAAAGGAGACCCAAGAAATGTGCTGTGGGGATTTCAGAGGAAAAAGAAGGAAACAGACCCTGAACCCTCATGAATAAGGATGTTATTTTCATTAGGATTTCCATCTCTGATTTCTAGCACAGTGCATGGCACATAAAAATCCTAAACAAATGTTCAAATAAATAAATGAACAAAGGAATGTGCATCTCTGTATGTCCTTGAGAGTGCAAAGGAGTGATGATGCAGTCCAAACCAAGCAATCATTCTAGTATGAAGCACAAAGCTAAAGCTGTCACATACTCTCCCCTGGGATTTCTGTCAGCCAGGGTCACTCAGACACAGTCCCCACTTTCCTTCTCCTCTCAGCCTCCTCTGGCACAAAAAGCATGTGTCAGTGTATTGCTAAGTGATGCTTCTGAGCTTGCAGGCAACAGCAGCAAAGAGAAGAGGCTGAAACTAGTCTCTAATAATAGACCTTGGTCAGGTCTATTTTATGGGGTATATAGCAACAGTGCCCAAACACTTCGCATCTCAGTCTCCTTCAGAAATGCCTCGTATCTCCCAAAATACCCTAATATGGGGAGCTCTTTGTCTTCATGCCACAGAATCCCGACTGCTAGACCTTCTGAGCGGACCTGAGTCAAAAGCAGCTCTTTCAGTCATTGCAAAATGATTGTGCCATTGGACTGGATTTCCCCATCACCTGGCAGGGCTCTCTTCCTGAGCCAGTACCATCACTAAAGTCCCACAGATGCCTGATGAAGGAAGGGACTTGAGCTGCCAAAATGCCATTCCAGAAAAGCTGAGCAGAGCTGAGGCCAGGGAAACACAATGCCCAGTTGGCTGCCTTCAGGAATATCAAGCCCTTTTCCAGAATGGTCCACATTTGCATGCATCTTTCCCATCACAGTGGAACAGTTCCATAGAAATTTACAATCAGATGTTTCCTGACCTAACTGGCACCTAAACATGAGGTGGGCTGGGCCTATCTCTCTAGGATGCTTCTCGATTGTCTGCTAAGACTGAGCTTAAGTAGCAGAGAAACCCTACATTCTGGAATTTTTCAGTTGCCCCTGAAAGCATTCAGAGCTTTCCTCCAGCCCAAGTTAGGTTAATAAGTCCTAAATGTAAACATTATTTGTGTTAGACTCATTATTCAAATTGCATCTTATAGCCCTCTTGTTTCCTGCTTTCCATTTAAAAAAAAAGTTTATTTCAGTACATAATTGAAGTTCTTTTCACTATTTGCAGAATTAGCTTTTGACAATTAGCCTTTGCTAATTGGCCTGCCCCTGCCTTCCCCCATTTGTGCTCCCAGAAAGTATCTATTTGCCTCTTACACCCACCTGGCAAAACCCCATTCTTGAATGGACTCAGCTCTCCACCTGCCTTGCCTCACCCTAGACTGCTGAGTGCTGAAGAAAAAGTCACGCAATAAAGCAAGCCCTAATCTGCTTGTTTGTTCTCTTTCAGCAGACCTGGGCAGGCCTCTTCCTTCATAGAGGAATCAGAAGCTGTCAGACGGGAACTTCCCCAAATTCCTGCTGCTGCACATCTAACTATAATTACATCAGCCGATCCCTCCATCCTCCTGCTGCAAAGGAGGAAGTGCCCTTTCTTGTGGACTTTGTTCTCTGGTCTCTGGAGTCCATCAGCCCACATCCTTCCGGCTTCACCCCTCCCTCTCCACCGCCACCTTCCTAACGGCATTTGAAAGTGTCCATCTCCCTCTATATCTGACAACTCCAAAATGGTCCTATGATCCAGTGTCATTGATTGCTACCCTTTTACTTTCCTTCACTCCCAAACTTCAGCATCACCCAAACCTGCTGCACCTGTGCCTCACTTTCTTAGTCAACACACTGTTTCCTGGCTACAGCTCCCATCATTCTTCACCCTGCGGCCAAATCCAAAGGACACACCCAGTCCTTATCTGGCTGGACCTCAGTAGCATTTGTTACAGTTGAGTTTTTCCTCTCCCCAAGGCTTCCTTTCCTTCACCTTCTTCCTTTGCTCTTCTGCTTCCCTTTTTGTGCCTTCACAGTGTCCTTACTGTGCTACCTGTGTTTTTTTTTAATGTTTATTTATTTTTGAGGGGTGGGTGGGGCAGAGAGAGAGGAGGACAGAGGATTAAAGCAGGCTTTGTGCTGACAGCAGACAGCCCAATGCTAGACTCGAGCTCACGAATTGTGAGATCATGACCTAAGCCGAAGTCAGACACTTAACTGACTGAGCCACCCAGGAGCCCCTTTTTAACTTTTGATATTCTTTAGGATTCTATCCTAGGTTTTGCTCTTCACTTTTCATTGCACTCTAATCCCAAAGTCATCTGACTCTTGCGGCTGAATTTTCCATACACCTTCAAGAGTATTTCTTATTTCCCCATTCTGTGAGATAAGAATATGAACACTCCTACCATCCCTCTCCTTCTACCTCCAGTCTTCCATCAACTACACTCAGAGTTTATCATTACATTTTATCCCTTCCACTGTAACCAAACCTCTCTTGCTTTATATATACATTCATGCTAAAACATGGAAACCAACAAACAGCATTCTATTATTGCTACTCTGTAAACATCCCCCACTGTGAAGGAAATTACAATGTTGCCAAATAGTGGGCTGGAATTACACTTCCTTCCCTGATTTCCTGACCCATATGCCACTGCTGGACAATTCCAAGCATCAAGGTCAAATGGATTAACTTTTCTTATACTCCCCAATTACTTAAAATTATGTAACATCATAATCTCCTTCATTTTTAGGTCATGACTTTCTTAGGTATTTTGCCTAGAATTTCAAATTGCTTTCTTGATTTCTTGTGGCATTTGCCTTGACCAGCTTCTTCACATTTTCAGACTTTACATCATACTAGCCCGTGCAGCTCCCTTTTCCCCCCAGACTTCCGTTCTCCTATTCCAGTCTGGCTGGTTTTGTTTTTAGCGGTCTGCTTATCTGTTATCCTAGAACTCTTTTTTGCCCTTCCAACTTGAAATCACTGTCCTCTCAGTCTTCCTTTTTCTTGAATATGCCTGTTTTCCTGGAATACATTCTTGGGTAACTTCTTTTAATAAGATGTGTATGGGGTAAATTATCTAATTCTTTGCACGTCTGAATTGTTTCTTTGTTTTGTTTCGCTTTCACCCTGGCTGGGAGTTTGGCTGATTGTAATCTTTGAAGGCATTTCTCCCCTGTTTCTAGCCTCTAGGGGTGCTATGCCAGATTGACTCTTGTTCCTTTGTAAATGATGTATTATTTTTTTTTTCCATTGAAGCTTTTATAATCTTTTGTTTATTTATTGTTTTGAAATGTCATGCTGATAGGTCTAAGAAATGGTCTTTTTTCATTCCTTGTCTGGGTACATGGTGAGCCTTCCTGGAAATCTATGGATTTGCAGCCCACATATGTACAGTTGCTGCCCTACGTCTGGCCTCAGTGGTTGGCTCCTGCACCACCTTTGGGCAAGAGCCTATTCCCCCACAGATGGCCAGGCCCCTGGGGCAAGGCCCACTGCACTGTGACTCTGAAGGGGCAGGGGGAGCCAATGCTTCCGGGAGCGCTGGGGTTTGGCTGATAGGTGGCGTGAGCCAGATGCCTTACGGAGGAGCTCAGGTGCCTCTGGCACCCAGCACTCAGGTGTTTCTCATCTCAGGACTCCCCAGCCTACCTCAGAAGAACTCCCAAGATCCCATGAGATGCAGTTTCTTCCGGGAAGAGTGGTCATGACTGTAACATCTCAGGACCGATTCTGCCCTTCTCGAAGACTATATTGTGTTGGACTGGATTTTCTAGAAGACAGCACCTGAGGTAAAATCTTACTACTGGGGAGTGCAGTACCAGAGAACCAGGAGTGAGAGGAACAGGTGTGAGGCAAGAGAGGAAAGAGTATTACTGAGAAGGCCACAGCTTCATGAAAGCCGAGTGCTGGGTCCTAGGTCCCACAGCATAGCTTCAGAAAAGAAACTGAAAGGTATGCATCTCCACACAGTCCCTCTGAAGGGAAAGAGTGTTTGCCCAGTCCCCTCTCCTTTTGGTCAAGGACTGTTCCGTGGGGTAACCCCTCAATAATTGCAGGTTGTGTAGTTGTTGGTGCCAAGAAGTTCCTCAGCAACCACAAGGAATCCCCAGAGTAGGAGGCAAAAGGTGCTGCAGGGGAGCAGGCAAGGTGCTGTCAGGTTGTGTTCTTAGGTGAGCTCAGGGACCAGAGGTAGCTGTCACCGCAGGCCCTTTGCAGCAGCAGCAACCTGACTCCCTAACCATGGGAACGGCTCTAGTAACTGCTAGATTCAGTCACCGCAGATGACTGAATGCGTAAACGGAATCCCCTGGAACTACTCACTATCTTGGTAGCTCTGGGAAATAGTTTTCTGGTCCTTATATTGTTTTATTGAACTTATTCGCATTTTTTTTTACGTGCACAAGATTGTTCTGTTTATTGTTTTCTGTTGTATGTCTTCTTATCTGATGTTATTTATTTATTTATTTATTTATTTTAATTTACATCCAAGTTAGCATATCGTGCAACAATGATTTTAGGAGTAGATTCCTTAGTGCCCCTTACCCATTTAGCCCACCCCCCCTCCCACAACCCCTCTAGTAACCCTGTGTTTGTTCTCCATATTTGAGTCTCTTATGTTTTGTCCCCCTCCATGTTTTTATATTATTTTTGCTTCCCTTCCCTTATGTTCATCTGTTTTGTATCTTAAAGTCCTCATATGAGTGAAGTCATATGATACTTCTCTTTCTCTGACTAATTTCGCTTAGCATCATACCCTCCAGTGCCATTCACGCTGTTGCAAATGGCAAGATTTCATTATTTTTGATTTCTGAGTAATACTCCATTGTATATATATACCACATTTTCTTTATCCATTCATCCATTGAGGGGCATTTGGTCTCTTTCCATACTTTGGCTATTGTGGATAGTACTACTATAAACATTGGGGTGCATGTGCCCCTTTGAAACAGTACACCTGTATCCCTTGGATAAATGCCTAGTAGTACAATTGCTGGGTTGTAGGGTAGTTCTATTTTTATTTTTTTGAGGCACCTCCATACTGTTTTCCAGAGTGGCTTCACCAGCTTGCATTGCCACCAATAATGCAAAAGAGATCCTCTTTCTCCGCATCCTCGCCAACATCTGTTGTTGCCTGAGTTGTTGATGTCAGCCATTCTGACAGGTGTGAGGTGATATCTCACTGGGGTTTTGATTTGTATTTCCCTGATGATGAGTGATGTTGAGCATTTTTTCATGTGTCAGTTGGCCATCTGGACGTCTTCTTTGGAGAAGTGTCTATTCATGTCTTTTGCCCATTTCTTCACTGGATTACTTGTTTTTGGGTGTTGAGTTTGATAAGTTCTTTATAGATTTTGGATACTAACCCTTTAGCTGATATATCGTTTGCAAATATCTTCTCCCGTTCTGCCAGTTGCCTTTTAGTTTTGCTGATTGTTTCCTTCACTCGTACAGAAGATTTTTTATTTTGATGAGGTCCCAATTGTTCATTTTTTGCTTTTGTTTCCCTTGCCTCCGAAGATGTGTTGAGTAAGAAGTTGCTGCAGCCAAGATCAAAGGGGTTTTTGCCTGCTCTCTCCTGGAGGATTTTGATGGCTTCCTGTCTTACACTGAGGTCTTTCATCCATTTTGAGTTTATTTTTGTGTATGGTGTGAGAAAGTGGTTGAGGTTCATTTTTCTTCATGTCATTGTCCAGTTTTCCCAGCACCACTTGCTGAAGAGACTGTCTTTATTCCATTGGATATTCTTTCCTGCTTTGTCAAAGATAAGTTGGCCATATATTTGTGGGTCCAGTTCTGGGTTCTCTATTTCGTTCCATTGATCTGAGTGTCTGTGCCAGAACTTATTTGCATTTTTAACACTTAGGAGCTCTTTCTGGGTCTCTGTTTATTCCTTTCTCACAGTATCCTGTGCCCAGTGGGGAATAGGCAGAAGTGTCCCAGAACTTGGCCCTATATATTTGGTCCATTCTTTCCAAACTTTGATAAGTTTGTAAAGCCTAGAGGGATATCTACTAGCATGTTTTCACTATTAATTTTTCCAGTCTTCTTGGTTTTCTGTCCTCTCCTCTTCCTTTGCCTATCTAGATCTTTCTTTCTTACTTTCTTTCTTTTCTGTATTTGAGAGAGAGAGAGAGAGAGAGAGTGAGTGAGGAGAGGGACTGAGGGAGAGGGAGAGAGAATCCAAAGCAGGCTTCACACTCAGTGCAGAGCCTGACATGGGGCTCGATCCTACAACCCTGAGATCGTGAACTGAACCTAAATCAAGAGGGGAACACTCAACTGATTGAGTTACGCAGGCACCCTGCCTATCCAGAAATTTTTATTCAAGTTTATGTAAATCTCTTTCTTGAAACCTGGCAGCAGTTTTCCTTTTTTCTGCCTTTGCCCATATCTCCTTTTCAAGCCTCAAAAGTCTTCCTATTTTTTCTTCTCCTGGGTGTAACTTTCTACTAGTAACTTTAGTTTAAATGAGCATCCATGCTCTTTCTGCTACACTTTTCTCATTCTCTTCTTTTAAACATGAAAAATGTATTTCATTGACATTTATATACTTTCCTGTTCCTGTTTTTTGCAAGCTTCAACTGGAAATTTGTTTCTTCTTTGTTCCTCTTTTTACTTTCATCATCTTCTTGTTTATCACGAACAAGCAGAAGTATATCATCTGTCTTTAACTTGAAAACTCCCTACCTTTTTGCAGTTTTCCAGTTTGTTTTCCAGTTCTTTTTTTTTTTTTTTTAAGTTTATTTATTTTGAGAGACAGAGAGAGTAAGCCGGGGAGGGGTAGAGAGAGAGGGAGAGAGAGAATGCCAAGCAGGCTCTGTGCTGTAAGCCCAAAGCCTGACATGGGGCTGGAGCCCACAAATCATGAGATCATGACCTGAGCTGAAATCAAGAATCGGACACTTAACCAACTGAGCTACCCAGGCACCCCTTAGTTTTACAGTTCTTAACAGACTTTATTTCTCTTTCTTCTAGAAACAGAATTTTTCTATAATTTTCTTCTGCTGTTCCACTTCATACTATGTTCTTCCAGGGTAGTGTTCTAAGAACTTCTCCCAGGGGAGTCTGGGTGGCTCAGTCAATTAAGCGTCTGACTTCAGCTCAGGTCATGATCTCATATCTCATGAGTTCAAGCCCCACATCGGGCTCTGTGCTGATAGCTCAGAGCCTGGAGACTGCTTCAGATTCTCTCTCTCTCTCTCTCTCTCTCTCTCTCTCTCTCTCTCTCCCCCTCCCCTGCTCATGTGCTATCTCTCTCTCTCTCTCTCTCTCTCTCTCTCTCTCTCAAATAAAAACATTTTAAAAATTTAAAAAAAAAAGGAACTTCTCCCTTTAATGTTGGCTTCTGTTTATGTTTCTCACTTTTACAAAGTTCTGGTAATCATAATTGTCCAGTGCCCATGTCATCCTCCGGTTTGCTGAAAGAATTTTTCAGAATCTGCACTTCTCTTGAAAGCGTGTGATGGTACTTTGTCTACGGGAACTTTTCTGGACGTGGCTGTGAAAACTCTGTGTTTCTGAGTGATCCAAAGGCTGTGTGTCAGTTTTTCTGGATATGGCACTCAAGTCATTGGTTGTTTTCTCTTCTTTAATAAGCTCTTCATATATCAACCTCTGCTCTTATTTAAGAGTGTTCATTGCATTTTCAACTGTTTCCATTATTTCTCTGAGCTTTCAATAAAATTACATGTAATTTTCACTAATGCTGGAGTCTCTTTACATTATTATGCATTTGGGCCAATTGTTGCTAGATTTTCGCTCTTCCTAGTTTCCTGCCAATAATTTATATTCCAATTCTTCCACTACAATATGCTCAATAATAGTCTCTTTTTTTTTTTTTGGTTGTAGAAAAGACTATCTTTTTCTGCTAATAATTTGATTTAAAAAAATTGTCTGCTTTAAGCATTATCTTAGCTTTCTCATTCCCAGTAGCTTTCAGCTTTCTGTTTTGAAGCTGAGATGATTGAATTCCATTCTGAATTCTTTTCTCTTAGACATGCTGGAGCCACTCTAGCCAGGTGGGCCTAGGGGTTCGCACAGGGGACACTTCATAGAAGGAACAGACTGTTCCCTGCATGTGTAGCCAGGCCTGTGGCTGCACCGTACCTTAATTTCTTCTTCCATAAAATGAGGTAATACAGTATCTACCTCTTAAGGCTGTTAGAATGGAGAACTTAGTATACGTAAATTCAAGATAGTTTATACCTCAGATTATTATTAATTCCTCAAGTCAGTGTTTTGTATGTTGGCCTTGCTTGTTCTCTTTAATGCTGGTGGTATTTCTCACATGTCTCCTTATCCTAGGATGTCTAGTCATGCTTTAAAAAGGTTTGGATCACTAGAATTTCTTCTGCTATTGTTTGAATAGGATGATTTTCCTCATGGTGTCACTAACAGGAAGAGATTTGATGGAGAATTCTATGCATATTCGTGGCCCAGGCACATTCCTCTATAAGCCTTCATGTTAGTTGGTGGTGAGTAGGAGCTAAATGTCAGTATGTAGATCCCCAAATTTGGTTGGCTTTCATACATATCCTATCTTTGTATAGACTTCCGGTTAATATGGCATTAAAAGGGACTGGTGATGATATCCTAGAGTGGTGGATATTATGAAACAAATGTATAAAATACAAATAAAATGTTTATAAGAAGTTCTATGCTTGATAAGAGAGAAGAATCCATGGCTTAATTATAAGTGCAATGCTTTTCTCACTTCAAAATGATGTCCTAAATTCCTTTTTTTTTTACTTGAAAGTGACATGCAGTTTACTCTCTAGAATTGAGGGTAATTATAGAATCACTGTAATTTTTGGTTTTTTTGTAGAATTTTCTGTAGAATGCCAGAATTGCTTGTGATTTAGTGTAGATTCTTTAATTTTGTTGATTCAAAAATAGGACAATAACTTCAAAATATTACCCCCCCACCAACAAGGTAATGGTGTGTATCTGGGACACCTGCAAACTCTTGAACCCAGGAGAGGAAAATGAGGAACAAAGGAGGAAATATTCTTCAGTAAAAAAGCCCTATGAGCCACTAGTGGAGTGAGTTGTCTGAGGCTGTGGTCAATACTCTGACTGTTTCTCTGCTGAATTAGATTTCATAACTTCCTATGATGTCATCTGTTCTTTTCTCTCTGGCTTGAATTAGGACCTCCCTTACAGCTGCCAAGTCAGTTTCCTTTAGACCAATTTATAATCAAGTATTTCTACTAAAGTTTTGTGAATAAAGCACTGAATGAGAAGGCAGGATAAATAGATTTCTTAGGCCCATTTTCTTTCTTGCTATCTGACTTTAGAAACCAGTGTTCAATGGACCCTGTACTTCTAAACAATTCCCATTCCTGGAAGGTAGAAAGAGCTTCCTTAAATAGTAATGAGTTCTTTGTTTTTGAAAGTATTCCAGAAGACCCTTGAAAACCACTTCTTAAGACTCTTGTGGAATGTTTATGTAATAAGATTGGATTCAATGGCCCTAAAAAGTCTCTCTGAACCCTGAGACTCAATGACTTTCTGCTTTAGTTCTATGGAAAAGAGGCAGGTAGGAAATAAGGAAGAGAACTAGCTTATTTATTCAGACTTGCATGGATTTCAGCCTTGGTTTCTAGAGTTGCTTCAGTCTTCCTAAGGTTGTTCTTTACCTGTCCATTCTGACTCCATATGTAGATACACAGTTTTTTTTAATATCTTTCCATTCTTTTTCAGCATGTCTGTATAGGTATCCTTAAATCAAAGGTAAATGCATCCCGTTAGTTGAAGAGATGGTCAATCAATGCAAGCACAAGATTTCTTTGAATATTATTCTTTAGTTTAGTTTTTTAATTAAAAAATTTTTTAATGTTTATTTATTTTCGAGAGACAGAGTATGAGCAGGGGAGGGGCATAGAGAGAAGGAGACACAGAATCCAAAGCAGGCTCCAGCTGTCAGCACAGAGCCTGATGTGGGACTTGAACTCTCGAACCCTCGAACCATGAGATCATGACCTGAGCCAAAATCAGACACTAAACCGACTGAGCCACCCAGGTGCCCCTATTATTCTTTATTTTAAAAGTACATGGAAACTTAAAATTATATATCCTATATCTGTTTCTCTTTTAAAATTTTTTAATGTTTATTTATTTTTGAGAGAGCGAGAGAGAGAGAGACAGAGTGTGAGCAGGAGAGGGGCAGAGATAGAGGGAGACACAGAATCCAAAGCAGGCTCCAGTCTCTGAACTGTCAGCACAGAGCCAGATGCAGGACTCGAACTCACGAACCATAAGATCATAACCTGAGCTGAAGTTGGATGCTTAACTGACTGAGCCAACCCGGCTCTCCTCTCTTTCTCTTTTAATACAAAATAATATTTTAAGTCACCAACTGTTGGAGGCTGAGGAGGTAAAATGTGACCCAATCCATCTGGGAAGATATGCCTCTGATTTCTTCACATGACAAGGCATATCACTCCTGCTTAAGAAACTCAGATCAACACATGGACTGGTAGGCACTCTGGAGGCAGGTTTATTATCCGTGATCTCACAACCCTTGGGACCTGTTTCTGCAAGGCCTCCCTTCCCCACTCCAATATGGAAGGGGAATCATACTCTGGAGGAGGCTTGTGTGCTAAACACCCCCCCCTTTTAAATCATTCATGCTTCTCTTTCCATTTGACTCTGAACCATTTACAATGACATATTTTAGTAGAATTATTTCAGAACCTGTCTTCACTCAATCTGAATGTGCCTCAGTTAACTAATAAAATCCTTGCCCCTGAAAAAAGGGTGTATTATGTGTTACATTTTGCTACATTTCATGATGTGTCTTTGGAGAAGAAGTGTGCATTTTATATAATTTGTCAAGGACCGTTTCAAAATGTGTAACATCATCAATCTCACTGACAACATCTTTAATGACTTCACTCTGTAGTCAGAATTTTGCCAATCGCGAGCTAGGACTCAGACTACCCCACACCTGCTCCCTACCTATTGTTTTAGCTGTATCATCTGTTGAAAAGGCAACCAAGTTTAAGAAAAGAATTCATCCATGAAGCATTTCTTCTCTAATTAAGTCAACAGATGTTTGAAGTCTATACCTGGGGAATTTATTACTTCAGTTTTAAAAAGTAAGAGGAATTCACACATCTACCTTCACAATATGTTTGTTTGATCAATGTAGCCAGGCTGGTAATGACTGAAAATAGTCAAGAATTTGTGATGGCTGTCATTTTCAACAATTTGAATGGCATTTTCCAAAAGTGCTTTCAATGGCATTATCATCCAGATTTCATTGCTCCATGGCAGGAAATCTGATCTTCCTCTCATGGTTGGAGGCTGCACAGAGCTGACCTGGCTGACACAGGCTCAAGGAACTTGGGCAGATGGCAGGAAGTGGCTTTCGGGGCCTCTGTGGTTGTATGGAGGCAAAGAACAAATATTAAAGTTGAAGATCATATTCAGAAATGCAGAGCTAAAACAGTCATAGAAGAAGGCAAGAAGAGCCCCAGGCAGGAAACAGTTAACTGGTGCAGCCTGTGAGTCAAAGAGCCAGTGAAAAGGAAAACCAGGATCCTCCACTAGAAAGAGGCAAGCAAGATGGCTGACAAGCAGCCAAAAGATGAGCACTTGTTGCTTTCTGAATATATGAAGCCAGGACAGAAGGGACACCCATTGACCTTTCTAGGTTTCAGTTTCTTCATCTGTTTCCTGTCTCCCTGCCTAAGAAGAGTGTGGAAAAGATCAATGTTGATCTTGTAGGTAAAGTCAAATTACCATTATTATTATTATTATTATTATTATTATCATCCAAATCCATGAAACAATTGAAAAATATATGGAAAGATAACCTAAATAAAAAAGAAAGATAGAAAAAACCATCTATATGGTAAGAATATTTTGTTGTTGTTGCAGAACAAAATAGGACAAAGCATTTTGGTGTTCGTTTTCCTTAAATTCAGTCTGTTCTAGTTAGTTTCTAACCAAAGTATTTAATTAGCATCTCTGATTGCCAAACATTTGTTATAGTTATAATTTGTAAACGAGTTATCTATTGTTGTTACTGTGGCAAGTTCTGTTAAAGTCACAGATCAAAATTTATATAACTAGGAAAAATCCCGACATGAAAGAATTGGATTTTTTTTTTTTAACATACCAGGTCTCAAATTATCTACCTACTTTGACAGCTTTAGTGTCTTGATTAAATATTTTATGATGATACTACTTACGATAAAATGTAAAAGCTAATTTATACTGACATCCCTTTATGTAAAAGGTTCCCAGGCTGATTTATTACCAGGTTGAAGCATGTTAGTGAATACAGCCATGTCTAAAGTAAAGACACTTTGCGATTTTCTTCCACACTCCTAGTTAAGCAAGTTCAACTAAACAATTTATATGAAAAACAGGGTCTTTAATTTTACAAGATTCTAGTTTATCTTCCTATGATATCTTCTTTAGTTTCATTCTTCAATTCAATTTAGTACCTGCTTTGTTATGTTCTAAGTAATGAATTTGGAACACTATGCTCAATTATAATTCATTTTTATACCTGTACACTTGAGGAAGCTTAATGTGAAAGATTCAAACTTAGTTCTTCTCAGACTTGAATTCTTACCTTATACTTAACAGAAAAGTAGTTAATCAGTTGCCAAATTAACAGTATGTTTTCCCAGTTTTCTAATTCCCTCTCATCATTTTGTCTTTTGGTAAATTTATTATTTTATGTCATTCTGAAAGGATTTTGAGGAAAGTGTATATGCATGTGTCTTCGTGCTATATAGTATATATATACTACATATCAAATAATATATAGTTTTGGTTTGGATAAGAGATGGTTAAGGGACTACTTCTAATTCTTGATTTACAATTACATAGAACTATTTATCAATACAACTAATGAAATAAAGCACTATAATTATAATCTAATCTATGAATATAGAAAATCTGGATAGTGATAGATGAGTATTATTCCTAAGGTTTAAAATTATTTTTATCAGTAAGTGGATTTCAAGGGTTATTACAGAAGAAATAAATGACGTGGATTTTCTATTGGTAACAGTTTGTGTTACGGGAGCATTAGAGGTATTGTAAAGTAGAGAAGATGAAACCAAGAGAACGCTAGAAATAGGACAAAGAAGAAGCAGGCACACCCCAAGGAAGCAAGTGCACGTGGTACACTGTCGGATCTTATGGGACAGTTCATGATAGAGGAGGTGGCAGCCACAGTGGCATAATGGGAAAGAAAGATGTCTTTGGTAACAGCATTTTGGTGGGAGGGAACAGGAGAAAATAGAGAAAAGAGTAAGGACAAAGAGAGACCAGATGCTGATAGTATTGAGCCAGAAACCAAAATATGTCATGGACCCAAATCTTAGCAGCAAAAACCTAGTAAAATGGGAAAATGATAACACAAATAAAACCAATATAATATAACTTATTTTCATCAATGTAGTGTACTCACATTTTATTTCATTTGAGATGAATTATTCAAAGGAGGAGTTATTTACAATAAGACTCATAAAACAGTACCTAAAGTGGGAGAGGGAAGCCTAAAATAAGAGTCCACAAGGTGGCTATGTTCGAGCATAAAACCTGGAGTTTTCTCCTAGCCATGATAAGGATGGAAACTTAATTATATTTAATGAGTGTTTTATAATTTATAATGTAAAATAATCACCTATAAATGTTTGGGGGATAAAAGTTTCCTGGGAGAAACCTGTCTCCTGTGTGACAATAGCAGGAATAGAATATCAAAAACAACATCAATATTGGTTTCACAATGAATAGCTAATTTACGTGGTTAGTTTTGAAAGTAACCCAAGATAAAAATCCATGGCCAACAACTGAGAGACAGTTCTACAAAAGCAATGACATGTCACTGTCTGAAAATGTAACCTTCTTATGATCTAACTTGATCCAAGAACATTGGTTCATATTTAGCGAGTGTTTGTGCTGGCTTGGGGACACACTTGTGAACAAAATAGGCATAGCCCCAGCCTTCATGGAGCTTACAGTTTGTACAGGAGTCATAAAATAAAGTAAAAAAAGATACAAAAATAAAACAGTTACAAATTGTGATAGCAGTGTTAATTTTCTTCTTAGACCTATCAAGAGTTAAAGGGGTGGAGGATGTCCTCTTCTTTCCATCTAGTGTCAGGGAAGACCTTTTTTAAGGAAAAGACATTAGGAGAATTTGGTGTATATACAGTAGTGAATAGATGCATAACCCAAGACAATCTGCCTTAACCACTTCTCTACCAGAGTTTCAGTATGCACCATTTAAGCACATATTGTTTAAGAGTATGTGCTCTAGGCAATTGACCTGGATTACAGGCATTCTGTATGGCTGATTAAGGAAATTGCATAAATTTTAGAAAACAATAAGCTGATAAGACAGTATCCTACTATAAAACTTAATAAGCTTAATATTTTAGCTCAAGTAAAAGTACTATAGACTGAATTGTATCCCCACAAAATTCACATATTGAAGCTCTAACTCCTAATATGATGGTATTTGGAGATGTGACTCTTGGTGAGTAATCAAGTTTAGATGAGGTCACAAGGGTGTGTGGCCGCTTGATGTGATTAGTGCCCTTATAAGAAGAGATGTGAGAGAGCTTCATCTAATCCCACCCCATGTGAAACAGTGAGAAGGCAGACATCTGCAAGACAGAAAAAAGGCCCTCACCAGAGAATTCAGGAAACTAAATCAGCCAGCTCCTCAATCTTGGACTTGCTAGTCTCCAGAACTGTGAGAAATAAATTCCTGCTGTTTAAGCCATCCAGTCATGATATTTTGTTATAGCAGTCTGAGCCGACTAATACAGAGATGAGGCAGAAGAAATAGCAGAATTTAGATAGAGTCATAAGATGTGAAAGAAATACAGATGCTAGATGTTTATTTTAAATCCTAATTGTGCTGACAAAAGTATAGTGAGTTCCAGTCTTTCTTTGATACTCAGAGGCATCCTCTGGATCTCAGAATTGATTATAGCTGCTTTACGTGGACAGTCTGGTTCTTACAAGCCCCTACATTTCACTAAAAGGGTCTTGCCTACCAAGATTGGGGGATTAAGTCAATCCAACTGCACATGAGTAACTAATAATTCTCATTTGTTTAATAATGCAATACTGTAGTATTTTTAAAAATTAGTTCCATTGTATTTAAAAAATTGCATAAAAAATTAGCTCTTCAACCTCTTTTTCCAAAGCCTACCAATGGTAAAGAGTTTCTTGTATATAATTCAAGATATACTTAATGTACATATAAGTATTGATATTGTATTACACACACTCAAATCCAAATGGCAGAATTGTGCAAATAATATGCCACCTTTTCTTTCAGTTAGCACTATACCTTGGAGGTCATATAGTACGTTTTGTGTATCTTAATATAATCTGTTCCTAATTAACGTTTCTGTTTTCCCAATTTTTGCTATTACTAATGGTGCCAAAATGAACATCCTGTATAAATACTTTTATGCATGTGTGTGAGTATATCTGGAGGATAAGTTTTTTCATATATTTCTCAATCATATTTCAATTTTAACAACCATAATAATGATGATGTATTAGACTTCCCATTTAAGCAAATACCAAATTGCCTTCCCAAAGAGGAAATACCCATTTATACTCCCACCAATTATAAGCAAAAATGACTATGTGTCAAACTATGCTATAAATTCTTAACTTATAACAACCTTAGGAGGAGGTATGATTATTATTTCCAATTTAAAACTGAGTTAACTGAGGCACAGGTAGGTTGAGTAGCTTGACAAAAGCCAGACAGAAGTGACTAAGTGGAAAGCTGGGTTCAACATTCCACCCTCTTACCCATTATACTATATGGCCTTCCTGAGTTTCAGTACTAGCTCTCATACTTAAAGCTGATGGCCTTGGCTAAGTTATTTACCTCCCATCTGTAATTTCCTTATATGTAAAATGATAAGCTGTGTGGGAAAATGTGAGGGAAAACTGAGATAGTGGAAGGAAAATCCCATGCACAAAGCACTAAACAAACATAAATGCTTTGCCTCCCTGTTGAGATAATATATGAATCACAGGGATGAATAAATCATTGCCCTGGCTGATCCTTTTCAATGACACAAATTAAAGAAGCAACTGTGACCCCTTTTAAAAAAAATTTTTTTAAGGTTTCATTTTTATTTTTGAGAAAGAGGGGGATGGAGAGGGGCAGAGAGAGAGGAAGACACAGAATCCAAAGCAGGCTCCAGGCTCTGAGCTGTCAGCACAGAGCCGACATGGGGCTCAAACCCATGAACCATGAGATCATGACCTGAGCCGAAGTCACTCAACCAACTGAGATATCCAGGTGCCCCGCAACTATGACCCTTTTGAAATACTGCGGCAATAAAGCCAAGAGACATGAGAATTTGTGGTGTAACTCCCCTCCCCGTCTTTCTTGTACAGTCTTTAATTCTGATTGATTTAGTCTTGGTCCAACTTCCTCACAGTGTTTATATAGATTCTGAGTCCCTAGAAACCAGTCTAAGAAGTAGGAGTCATTTTAACCTGCTGGAACTGGTTTCCCCACCTATTCAGGAGATTGCTCAAAGTTCTCTTTACTATCATCATCAGTCTTTGGCTAATAAGTTGAGAGCAAGTGTCAACCTGGGAAGAATTAAAGGGAACATATTTGTGTTCAGCTGTAGAGTATGTTGTCACTTAGAATATACAATGACGGGGAGAAAACTTTGTACTGCTAAATGAGACCTGTGCATTAAAATATTTTCACATACTGTAGTTTCCTTTCATATGATAAAGTAGTTGAGTCAGTAGCTATTGAAGAGTTCTTCTCTTGGGAATGGGCCTTGGGAATAAGTAATTCAAAGAGAGATCCTTACCTGTTTCCCACATAAGCAGTTCAGAAGCCGAAACCCCACTGCTGTTGTGAACAGGGGCTGAGATGGTAGCAGAGCTGGAGCTGAGGCTACCGTGACTCAACCATAGTCACTCCTGGCTGATTCCTTAAGATCCAACCTATTCTCTTGTTTGTCCTATAGGGGCTTGGCTGAGATAAAGATTGGTAAAGCTGTGTTGCTAGAAACTGCTATTCATTCCAATATAGCCTTGAATGGACCTTCTATTTAGGTTCCACAGTCCAGAGACTGCAGCCGGGGATGACTCATGTACTTCTTCCCTCCAAATGTGTTCCCCTCACAGTATGGAGGATATCTATATATAACCTCACACTGTGGCCTGTCTCCGCATCTCTGAGTGACGAGTAGAGCTCAGGAAAATAGGCTCAAAATGGGAAGCAGGACATTTAGACATGGCTGAGTTGACATAATGGTTTTGATGTGACTCAGAAAACTCACAACCACATAAAAATGTCAAAATAAAAAAATCACTGTTTTTTACAACCAGGTTATAAAACAACAAACACCCTGACAATTATACGAACTTTGTGCTTCACTTCACCTCTCCCTCTTACCTGATCCATTACCTTAGATCTGTGAGCCCTGATGCTGTGCTCATCTCTGTCCCATCCATGCTGTGTTCCCTACCCGAATCCCTTGACTCCATAGTGCTAACCAGCAATGGTGTGAGTCTCAGATCCTTTCATTTTTTCCACAAATATTTACTAAGGGCCAGGCACTATTCAAAACACTGGAGTGAATGTGCTTTTTCCTCTGTCCTTTTTTTTTTCTGCAGAGTCCATAATTATTTTCCATGGAAAATTTAATCTTTTGTCTTTCTAACTGAGTAATATAGGTCTCATCTCAAAATAGACAAGTCACAATGTCATATAGTACCAGGAAGTGCTTCTGCTAATAGAAAGGATTTCCATATGATATAATTTAGGAAAGAAATAACTGCAGTTTGGCAAAAAATATTTTAAACAATCCAATGGACAAAAGGTTCTGTTCATCCCATTTAGTACTACCATTTTTGCACATTTATAAAAATGTTTCAGAGACTTACACAAAGAATACATACCTCTGAATGTCCTCCAAATTTGGTAAATCTGGATATTTTACCATCACCTGTTTTAGCTTAAGAAAAATACAGTGTACTTCTTTATTTTAAAATTGTATCTACTCTGGTCACAATAGAACAGTTAGTTCCTGCTTTAATGTACCCCCTGGATCCAATACATAGCAAAAGTATATAAAGATATAAAAGGAAACACCTAAAACACAGGTTCAAAACCTGTTAAGCATTGCTGTGTACAGAAATAGAAGAAAAACGCAGAGCCGGGTAGATCTGAGGTCACAGGCATGCTGGGCTCTAGTCCTGAAGCAGGCAGTGGCAGCTGGCAGTTCAGTGAAGGAAAACTGAAGGTGTTCCATGGAAATCCGAAGACTGGAACCAGGTTTGAAAACAGGAGCAAGGTGAGGCTCCTTCTGGTGAACGGAGGTTGGAAATGTGCAGCCCCCCACTACCTGGGGTGATGACTGTAGACTGCTTCAAAAGCAGGAGGACCAAACACTCCATGCACCTAAGGAACTGGGCCAAATGCCCATGACCAGAGACCTGATGTCCTGTCCCTACTGAGACCACAGGCAGGTGTTCTGCAATTGTGTACAGTATCTGGGTTAAAGCTGAGGTTCAGGAAGTTGAGAGAACAAAGCTCCAAAACCACTGGACAGAGAAGTGTGAGGAAAAAGAAGAAAGAGGGATGGATATCTCATTCAAAATGAGGCTGCAGAACAAAATTTCAAAACAAGGAGAATTCTAATGCTATGAATGTGACCTAGCCAAAAATCAACAATTGTAACAAAATTTCATTCCAGGTGAAATTTTATGAAACTATCCAGCCAAAGCTTTAGAAAACACATGCTTCGAATGCTTAAGGATTAAAATGAAAATTAATTATATATATATATATATATATATATATATATATAGTAAAAAATTATATAAAGACAGTAAAAAACCAGAATGAAACAAGTCAGATAAGTTAAAAGTAGAAGGACTAGACATTGGAAATTAAAAATCTATTGATTGAAATAAAAATTCTAAGCATTTGGTAAACTTTGGAACAGAGACAATAAAAGAGAAAATAATAAATTGGAAAGTATTACTGAGGATTCACCAAGATCACAGCATAAGGTATAAAATCTGAAAAAAATGTTAAATGATGTAATTATCAGCGGCATTCCTTTTAACTCTCAAATGCACCCTAATTTAGACAAAAAAATATATTTTAAGAAATATATAGGATAGACTAAAAGGCAAGTAAGACTTCCAAAAGGAAATAATAGAATCACAAAAAAGTAAGAAAGAGAAAAAAATTAAGAATTTTTGAAAATTGAATAAAGACATGCATCCTCAAATTGAAAGTGAACTCTAAGAACCAAGAAGGATTATTGAAAACATATTCACACGTAGACCCATCATAGTTAAACTAGGAAAAATCAAGAATTAAGAGACACTTGTGTCAGGTACTGGGAGAAAAGACAGATTACTAAATGGTAATGGTAAAAATGGTAATTAAACATTAAACCAAGCAGATTTCTATCCAGCAACAATAGATGGCATTAAACAATAGAGAGATAATTTCAATGTAATGAGGGGAACTTTCAATTTAGAATACTATAGTCGGATAACTTGGTGACAAAAAAACCCAAGGTGTTGGAAAATAGATATCAACCCATACTTGATGTGTAGTTAGATTCTTGGTTTTGAGAAGTGGATGAAAATACTAGATAACTTCAGGGGCACCTGGGTGGCTCAGTAGGTTAAGTGTCTGACTTCGGCTCAGGTCATGATCTTACGGTTTGTGGATTTGAGCCCCACATCGGTCTCTGTGCTGACAGCTCAAAGCCTGGAGCCTGCTTCAGATCCTATGTCTCGTTCTCTCTCTGCTCCTTCCCAACTTGTGCTCTCTCAAAAATAAGTAAATATAAAAAAAATTTTTTTTAAATACTGGTTAACTTCAGATATTTTTAGAAATAAATTTTAACTTACCTAATTTTTAAGAGTGCAAAGTTTATTGATATGGTTTCAGGGTCTAAATTGTATCTACTCTTTTTTCTTTTTAAAAAATTTTTAGCAGTTTTATTTATGAGTCATACCATTTTTTGTGTGTTTTTTGATATTTCAAGTTTTTAAATAGTAGTTAGTTAACATATAGTGTAATATTAGTTTTGGGAGTAGAATTTAGTGATTGATCATTTATATATATGTATCACCCAGTGCTCATCACAAGTGCCCTCCTCAATACCCATCACCCATTTAGCCCATCCCCCACCACCTCCCCTCTAGCAACACTCAGTTTGTTCTCTATAGTTATAAGTCCCCCTTATGGTTTGTCACCATCTTTTTTTCTCCTACATTCATCTGTTTTGTTTCTTACATTCTACATATGAGTGAAATTACATGGTAATTGTCTTTCTCTGACTGACTTATTTAGCTCCCTCCATGTCATTACAAATGGCAAGATTTCATTCTTTTTGATGGCCGAATAATAATCCATTGTGTGTATATACCACAACTTCTTTATCCATTCATTAGCTAATGGACATTTGGGCTGTTTCCATAATTTAGCTACTGTTTATAGTGCTGATATAAACATTGGGGTGCATGTGCCCCTTTGAAACAGTATTTGTGTGTTCTTTGTGTAAGTACCCAATAGTACAATTGCTGGGTCACAGGGTAGTTCTATTTTTAACTTTTTGAGGAATCTCCCTAGTGTTTTCCGGAGTGGCTGCACCAGTTTGCATTCCCACCAAGGGTGTAAGAGAATTCCCCTTTCTCTGTATCCTCACCAACATCTGTTGCCTCCTTGTTAATTCTAGCCATTTGGACAGTGTGAGATGGTATCTCATTGTGATTTTGATTTCTATTTTCTTCATGATGAGTGATGTTGAGAATCTTTTCGTGTGTCTGTTAGTATCTGGATGTCTTCTTTGGAAAAGTATCTATTCATGTCTTCTGCCCATTTCTTCACTGGATGATTTGTGGGTTTTTTCGATGTTGAGTTTGATAAATTCTTCATAGATTTCGGATACTAATCCTTCATCAGACATGTCATTTGCAAATATCTTCTCCCATTCTGAATGTTGCCTTTTAGTTTTGTTGATTGGTTCCTTCACTGTGCAGAAGCTTTTTATCTTGATGAAGTGCCAATAGTTCACTTTTGCTTTTGTTTCTCTTTCCTCAGGAGAAGTATCTAGTAAGAAGTTGTTGCAGCCAAGATCAAAGATGTTGCTGCCTGTGTTTCCTTCTAGGATTTTGATGGTTTCCTATCTCACATTTAGGTCTTTCATCCATTTTGAATTTATTTTTTGTGTGTGGTATAAGAAAGTGGACCAGTTTCATTCTTCTGCATGTTGCTGTCCAATTCTCCCAGCACCATCTATTGAAGATACAGTCTTTTTTCCATTGGATATTCTTTCCTGCTTTGTCGAAGATTAGTTGGCCATACATTTGTGGATCCATTTTTGGGTTTTCTATTCTGTTCCATTATCTATGTGTCTGTTTTTGTGTCAGTACCATACAGTCTTGGTAACTACAGCTTTTTAATATAGCTTGAAATCTGGAACTGTGATGCCTCCAGCTTGGTGTTTCTTTTTCAGGATTGCTTTAGCTATTTGGAGTCTTTTGTGGTTCCATACAAATTTTAGGATTGTTTCTTCTAGCTCTGTGAAAATGCTGGTGGTATTTTTATAGGGATTGCATTAAATGTGTAGATTGTTTTGGGTAGTATAGACATTTTAACAGTGTTTGTTCTTCCAATCCATGAGCATGGAATGTTTTGCCATTTTTTTGTGTTCTCTTCAGTTTTTTTTTCATAAGTTTTTTTATAGTTTTCAGAGTTGTTTTTGGTATAGTTGTGAATGGGATTGATTCCTTGATTTCTCTTTCTGTTGCTTCATTATTGATGTATAGAAATGCAAAAGATTTCTGCACATTGACTTTGTACCCTGTGACTGCTGAATTTGTATCAGTTCAGGCAATTCTTTGGTGGAATCTTTTGGGTCATCTGCAAATAGTGAAAGTTTGACTTGTTCTTTGCTGATTTGAATGCCTTTTATTTTGTTTTATTGTCTGATTGCTGAGGCTACCACTTCCAGTACTTTGTTAACAATGTGACAGTGGACATCCCTGTCTTGTTCCTGACCATAGAGGAAGAGCTGTCAGTTTTTCCCCATTGATGATGATATTACCTGTGGGTCTTTTGTATATGATGTTGAGGTATGTTCCCTCTATCCCTACTTTACTGAGGGTTTTTATCAGGAATCAATCAATGTGATACAATGCATTAATAAAAGAAAGGATAAGAACAATATGATCCTCCCAGTAGATGCAAAAAAGCCGTTGAGACAAGTACTTTTATTAATGCAGTGTATCACGTTGATTGATTTGCAAATATTGAACTACCCTTACTGCCTAGCAATAAATCCCATTTGATCATGGTGAATGATTCTTTTAGTATACTGTTGGATGCAATTTGCTAGTATTTTGTTGAGAGTTTTTACATTCATGTTCACAAGACATATTAGCCTGTAATTCTCTTTTAGTAGGGTCTTTGTCTGGTTTTGGAATCAAGGTAATGCTGGCCTTGTAGAATGAGTTTGGAAGTTTTCCTTCCATTTCTATTTTTTGGAACAGTTTGAGAAGAATAGATGTTAACTTCTTTAAATATTTGGTAGAATTTCCTTGGGAAGCCATCTGGCCCTGGACTTTTGTTTTTTGCGGGGGGAGATTTTTGATTACTGATTCAATTTCTTTGACATTATTATGACATTATTTGTCTTCCCTTGTAAGTTAGGGATTCCTTTTCCCTTGCTGTTTTCAGGATTTTTTCCTTATGTCTGTGTTTTGCAAATTTTACTACAATATGTCATGATGTTATCCTGCTTTTGTTGATTTTGATAGGAGTTACCTGTGCCTCCTGGATTTGAATGTCTGTTTCCTTCCCCAGATTGGGGAGTTTTCAGCTCTAATTTGCTCAAATAAATCTTCTGCCCCCTCTTCCCTCTTTGCTTCTTCTGGGACTCCTATGATACAAATGTTATTATGCTTTATGGAGTTACTAAGTTCCATAAGTCTACATTTATGATCCAATATTTTTCTTTCCCTCTTCCTTTCAGCTTCAGTGTTTTCCATAATTTTATCTTCTGTATCATGCATTCATTCCCCTGTTTCTTCCATTCTTGTGGTCATTACATCCAGGTGGTTTCACATCTCAGTTATAGAATTTTTTATTTTGGCTTGACTAGTTTTTAGGTCTTTTATCTCTGTAGTAAGGGGTTCCCTGGAGTCTACTGTGCTTTCCTAAAGCCCAGCTAGTATCTTTATGATTATTGTTTTAAATTCTGGATCAGGGATATTATTTATATCTCGTTCAATTAGATCCCTGGCCATGATCTTTTATTGTTTTTTCTTTTGGGATGAATTCCTCCATCTTGGCATTTCGTCTAGCTCTCTATCTTCTTCTCTGTGTTAGGAAAGCCTGTTATATTTCCTTCTCCTAAGAGTAATGGCTTTCCGAAGAAAAGGTCATATATTGTCCAGGTCCTGGCACTTTAGGAAGCGTTTCTGGTGTATGCTGTGTGTGCTCTGATTCTGTGTTTTGGCTGGTCCTTCCCTCAAGTCAGTCCTCAGTAGAGGACTTTCCTGCAGTGGGGAGTGTTTGGACCTTATTCAGCATGCGGTGAGTTTTAACTAGTTGTGCTCTGTCTGCTTGTTAAAAAAGCCCCAACTCTATTTCTACTGGAGCAGAAGCTTTGCAGCACTCTGTGGTCAGTAGACTTGTGTGTGCAAGGCCATTTGTGCTGGTCTTCTGTGGAAGGGCCCGCTGCTCTGGTTTTCAGGCATACTTGCCCATGTAAAGAAGCACTTGCAGAGCACAGGGGGGTGGGACTTAGTGTAGGTGGCTCCAGCCTCCACTGTGGGCCCTGTGATGCTCACTGAAGTCTGTCATTGCTGGTAGGTGGGGGAGAAAAATGGCATTAGCCAACTCTCTCAACTCAGAGAGGGGAGTTTATGCTTCCACTGTTCAGGAAGCCCTCACAGAAGAACAAACAATCTCCCCTTTCTCATGTATTCCAGGTATCCCTCAGTTCTCTGCCTTCACCCTGTCTGTATCTGGGCCATCCGCCCACCCAGCAGCACAGTGAACCTGTGTTTTATCTCAGGCACACAAGCTGAGTTTCAAAACTCTGAACTTCAGGGACCTGGCATGGCACAGACCCACGCTAACTCTCTGGGGAGGGTCTTGCTGTGCTGGGGCTAGTGCCAGTTTGTCCAGAAGGGCAGTCACACCAACATGTAGGAGCTTGGAGTTTAGAGTAAAGTGCAGCAAAAAGCTGGTGTCCAGGTTAGCTGCCCTCAGCAGGTGTCTCTGCCCCTATGCTAAGAAACTGGGTAGCATAATAGCACTTGCTGACTCTTTTGTCCCCTGAGATACAGTGCCATCTCTCCCAGATGCACTCCAAGAAGGGAGAAACTTCTCTCCCAGTGCATCCCAGCAGATCCTCAGATTACACCTTCCACTCCTGGGCCTCCACCTTCCTTCTCCACAGGAGCACCACTGCACCCACTGGGCTCCACACTGGCCATGGTGCAGACTTCTAAAACTTCAGTCTTTGAGCCCCAGTGGTTGTAAAAATTCACAATAATCAGCCCGTCTCATTTTTCCTGTCAATGGTTTTGGACAAGTGTTTTTATTGTGTGATCCCCTGTGTGTTGTTTGCTCTCTCTCTCTCTCTCTCTACCCTCTGTCCATATTCAGGGCTCCCTCCCCTCTACAGCACCCATGATTCTTTTCTCCCCCAAATCACATCTCCACACCTTCTACCTTCCATGATGTGGCCTTTTCTCTCCCTCTAGTTGTACAATTTGATCTCTCAGTCCAAGAAATTGGACATCAATTTCTTGGGTGTTCAGAATGATTTGATATTTATCTGTGTCTCAGGGTTGAGGCAAGCATAGGGTCCCCCTACTATTCCACCATCTTAACTCCTTCCTCTACTCTTTTTTTTTTGAGGTATATTTGGCATATAACATTGTATTAGTTTCAGGTGTACAATATAATGATTCAATATTTGTATACATAATATCTGATCACCACAATAAATCTCATTAACATCCTTTATCATACATAGTTATAACTTTTAATTTTTTGTTTTATAATGAAGACTTAAGATTTTCCTCTCAGTCACTTTCAAATATGCAATACAGTATTATTAACTCTAGTCACCATTCTGTACATTATATCCTCATGACTCATTCATTTTATATATGGAAGTTTGTACCTTTTGACCCCCTTCACCCATTTTAACCCCTGGGCCCCACAACAGCCAATCTGTTCTTTGTATTTGTGAGCTTGGTCTTTGTTTGTTAGTTTCCTTGGCTGATTTTTATTTTATTTTATTTTATTTTATTTATTTTATTTTATTTTATTTTATTTTATTTTATTTATTTAGAGTGGGGAGGGCAGAGAGAGAGGGAGAGAGAGAATCTTAAGGAGCCTCCATGCTGAGCATGATCTCATGATCATGGGGTATGAGCCCCAAGATGGGGCTTGATCTCACAACTGTGAGATCATGACCTGAGCCGAAATCAAGAGTCAGACATTCAACCAGCTGAACCACCCAAGTGTCCCACAGTTGTTTTGTCTTTAGATTCCATGTATAAGTGAGACCACATGATATTTGTCTTTCTGTCTGACTTATTTCACTTAGCATTAGTGCTCTCAGGTCCATCCATGATGTCACAAGTGGTAAGGTTTCATTCTTTTATATATGGCTGAATGGCATTCCATTGTATACATATACTACATCTTATTTATCCATTCATCCGTCAAAGGACATAGAGGTTTTTCCCATATCTTGGCTATTATAAATACTATTGCAGTGAACATGAGGGTACATATATCTTCTCAAATTAGTGTTTTTGTTTCCTTCAGGTATACCTAGAAGTAGAATTGCGGGATCATATGGTAGTTTTAGTAATTTTTTGAAGAATCCCCATACTGTTTTTCACAGTGGCTATACCAATTTACATTCCCATCAGCAGGGCATAAGGGTTCCCTTTTCTCCTTATCCTCACCAACACTTCTTAATTCTTGTCTTTTTAATTTTTTTTAATGTTTATTCATTTTTGAGAGACAGATCAGAAGTAGAGGAGGGGAAGAGAGAGAGGGAGACACAGAATCTGAAGCAGGCTCTAGGCTCTGAGCTGTCAGCACAAAGCTGGTCATGGGGCTCAAACTCACGAACATGAGATCATGACCTGAACCGAAGTTGGACACTTAACCGACTGAGCCACCGGGGTGCCCCTTTTCTTGTCTTTTTGATACTAGCTTTTCTAACAGATGTGAAATAATATCTCATTGTGGTTTTGATTTGCATTCGCCTAATGATTAGTGATATTGAGCATCTGTTCATTTGCCTGTTAGCCATCTACATGTCTTTTTGGAAAAAAAATGTCTTTTCAAATTCTCTGCTCAGAGTTGCATGAGTTCTTTAAATATTTTGGATATTTTGACTTGCACATATTTTCTCATATATACGGCTTGTTCATATTTTGTCTCAATCAGTACATTAGCTTTTCATTTTGTTGACGATTTCCTTTGCTGTTCAGAAGCTTTTTAATTTGCTATAGTCCTCCTTGTTTATTTTTTCTTTTGTTGCCTTTGCTTCTGGAGTCAAATCCAAAAACTCATTTCAAAGGCCAATGTCGAGGAGTTAATGCCTATGTTATAATTTAATTATAATTAGTTAATTTTATCTATGCTTAATTTATAGCTTGTATGCTATGAATGTTAAAGTATTTTTGTGGAAATTAAAAAATATTATCTAATTTATCTATATATAGAAATGTAAAGGACTAAGACAAGACAAATCAATTTTGAAGAATAGCAAAATTGGAGAACTTTGCTCTAAGGGTTATCACGGTGTATTGCAAAGCTACAGTAGTTAAGACAGTTTGGTATTAGCACAAGATTAGACAAATAGACACCTGGAAGAGAATAGACACATGCGAGACCATTTGTTTTCTTATAAAGTATAAAAAATAATGAGAAAAATGTTTTTTTTAAATAATGATGTTAGGTCAATTGGTTATCCATATGGAAAAAATATTCTTGATATCCTACTTCACATAAGATACAAAACTCAATTCTGGGGCAAGTGGGGTATATATGTCCATGTGAATGGTAATAATAAAATATCACATAGACTCTAGGCTTTCAGCTAGGGGGAGGCAAAGGTACAGCTTTCTTCAGTAGGTTCATCTGACACCAGGTGCCTCCACCATGCTTCCTAAGTTTGACCCCAATGAGATCAAAGTCATATACTAGAGGTGTACTCATAGGGAGCGCCATCGGCCCTGGCCCTGTCTACAGAGAAGGTTGGTGATGATATTGCTAAGACACCAGGTGATTGGAAGGGTCTGAGGATTACAGTGAAAGTGACCATTCAGAACAAACATTCCTGGATTGAAATGGTTCCTTCTGCTTCTGCCCTGATTATCATTTTTTAAATTTTTTATATATGAAATTTACTGTCAAATTGGTTTCCATACAACACCCAGTGCTCATCCCAAAAGGTGCCCTCCTCAATACCCATCACCCACCCTGCCCTCCCTCCCACCCCCCATCAACCCTCAGTTTGTTCTCAGTTTTTAACAGTCTCTTATGCTTTGGCTCTCTCCCACTCTAACCTCTTTTTTTTTTTTTTCCTTCCCCTCCCCCATGGGTTTCTGTTACGTTTCTCAGGATCCACATAAGAGTGAAACCATATGGTATCTGTCTTTCTCTGTATGGCTTATTTCACTTAGCATCACACTCTCCAGTTCCATCCACGTTGCTACAAAAGGCCATATTTCATTCTTTCTCATTGCCACGTAGTATTCCATTGTGTATATAAACCACAATTTCTTTATCCATTCATCAGTTGATGGACATTTAGGCTCTTTCCATAATTTGGCTATTGTTGAGAGTGCTGCTATAAACATTGGTGTACAAGTGCCCCTATGCATCAGTACTCCTGTATCCCTTGGATAAATTCCTAGCAGTGCTATTGCTGGGTCATAGGGTAGGTCTATTTTTAATTTTCTGAGGAACCTCCACACTGCTTTCCAGAGCGGCTGCACCAATTTGCATTCCCACCAACAGTGCAAGAGGGTTCCTGTTTCTCCACATCCTCTCCAGCATCTATAGTCTCCTGATTTCTTCATTTTTCTGCCCTGATTATCAAAGCCCTCAAGGAACTGCCAAGAGGCAGAAAGAAGTGGAAAAATGCTAAACACAGTGGAAATACCACTTTTGATGGGGTTGTCAACAGATGTGACACTAATCTCTAGCCAGAGAACTCTCTGGAACCATTAAAGAAATCCTGAGAACTGCCCAGTCTGTGGGTTGCAATGTGATGGTTGCCACCCTTGTGATATCATAGATGACATCAGTAGTGGTGTAGTGAAATGCCCAGCTAATTAAAACCTATAAAGGAAAATATTTCAATAAAGGATCATTTGATAACCAAAAAACCAAAACAAAACAAAAACCCATCACATTGAAAACAGAGAATATCTTCATGCCTTCAGGATAGGAAAAACTTTCTAAAGAAAAGTGTTGATAAATGAGACAAAATTAAGGACTTCTGTTTATCTAAAGACCCCAGCAAAAGAATAAAAGAGAAAACTACAAACTAAAGAAAATACTTTTATATTTTATCTGACAAAGATTATTATCCAAAATATGTAAAATATTCCTGTGAAGCATTATAAAAATAGAAAGTCCATTAAAATGTGGGCAAAAACTTGAACACTGAACAAATAACTCATGAAAGAGAATAAATGGATGACAAGCATATAAAGTACTTAACATCAGTAGTCATCAGGGAATTGAAAAATTGTATAACTATAACTACACACTCATAAGAACCGGCAAAATCTAAAGAAATTAGTAATATTACATATTGGTGAGGATATGGATCAACAAGAAATTTCTTGCACTATAAATGGAAATATAAATTGGTACAACCACTTCAGAAGACTGGTAGTAACTATTAAAGCTGAATGCATGTGTAGCCTATAACCTAACAATCTCAGATTTCACTACTACAAACATACCCAACCTAATGATGACTGAAAGACAGGAGCAAGAATATTTAAAATTGCATTAATTATCATTGCCAAACACTAGAAACAATCTAAATGGCCAGCAACAGCATAATGGGTGATAAATTGTGGTGTATTCATACAATGGGGTAGTCTACAACATTAAAGCAAATGAGTCACCATTACATCCAACAGCATAGATGGGTCTAACAACATAGCACTGAGTAGTAGGAGTCATACACAAAGAGGTTATATTTTATTATTCCATATACATAAAGTTCAAAACAGACAAAGCTAATCTATGGTAAGGAAGACAGAGTAGTAGTTAAACTTAGGAAGGGAAGAAGAGAAAATTGGGATGGGACATTAATAGGGGTCTTGGGGTACTGGTAGTGTTCTACTTCCTGATCTGGGTTTTTACACAGGTATATTTACTTTGTGAAAATTCATTGAGGTGTACTGTTATGCATGTGCTCATTTCTGTATGTTGCTCTACATAAAATTTAAAAGGTAAACCCTAGATAACCAATTTATAAATAGAAACAATCTTAATACCTTCCAAACTAGATGAATCAAAAGGAGGACAAATAGGAGGATTTGGAGGAGGAAAAAGAAGAGAGAAAAAAGGAAGAAAAAGAAAAATTTAGAACACTTTATCAATCCAACAAAAGATAGGATAGCAGGAAACAAAAAAAAACAAGGAAAATGAATGATAAGCAGAAAATACAAAAGGAGGTGGTAGAAATAAGCCCAAATGCATAAGATATCAAAGTGAATGTGATAAATAAAGCTCACCCATTAAAAGAAATTATCATTTATTTTTATTTTTTTTTTTTTTTTGGTATGAAATTTATTGTCAAATTGGTTTCCGTACAACACCCAGTGCTTGTCCCAACAGGTGCCCTCCTCAATGCCCATCACCCACTTCCCCCATCAACTCTCAGTTTATTCTCAGTATGATTATTAGATGGAGTAACGATGATATAAATTCAGATACATGTGGTTATAAAAGGTATACCTAACACCAAACCAAAAAGAAAATTTGAACATAAACTTTCCAAAAGCTAAGTAGATTTCATAGTAAGTTGAACTACAAAAAATAGAGAATAATTCCCAAGACAATAAAACAATTTGGCACCTAATAATGTAACATTCCATTAGGCATAGCAAACTGACAGGATTACAAAGTAAAATTGACAAATCCAGAAGGGTAGTAGATGTGAACACTTCAACAACAACCATGAATCAAATAGTAAAAGTATAGAATAATTGAACAAATAGGCTATACCCAGTCCCAGCTCAGCTGTCTCCCAATTCCTACCCATCTTCCAAAATCCTCAGGCCACTGAGAAGTAAGAATAATTCAATAACCAGGTCTCAAACCATATTTTGTAGGGAAAGACTCAGAGAATATCGGATAGACTTCCGGAGAATTTACCAGATTATACCAGGGCAAAAACAAAGTCTACATACAGGATTCATTGGAAATATAAACAACACAAAAATATAATGACATAAGAACTATGCAAACAGAACAAAAAATAACAAAAGAAATTCTATAGCAACCAGAGTCTAAAAAACACAGGAAAATGTCTCACCAGTGTTTCATACCATAGAAAAGCATATTAAGAACATAAATAAAATAAGAGCTTAAATGTAAGATAATAACACAGAATGAAATAAAATTGAAAAAAAATGACACAAACTGAAAGTAAAATAATGCCATTACAAAACTCATAAACAAATTACATATGGAAAGAAAATTGAATGGACAGGGCTGAAAAATAAATTACTTACACAAAGAAAAGGCTTGAGGTAAGCACAGTAAAATCAAAGGAAAAAGATAAAAAGATTAATGGAAATAGAAGATAATAGCTATGGAAGGGTGAAAAAGATGACATTACACAAGGATGGTAAGTATCTCTGAGTTAAAGAACTCAAAAAAATGAATCAGAAAACCTGTTTCAATAACAAATAGAAAGATAATCCTGAACTGTAGGAATAAGAGGCTCTGCGACTCAGAAGTTTATATACTATTCCAGGACAAAAATATTGAACACTATCCATTCTAAATCATATTTCTGTTATTATTGAATTTAGAGGATAAGGAAAAAATTCTTTAGGCATCTAGAAACAAATTGCTATAACCTAGAACAAAAGGAGACTGGCCTTAATCTTCTCCAGAGCAACACTCCAGGGGAGAGGACAATGGAGCACTGTCTACTAAACTGTAAAGGAAAAGAAATGTGATCCAAAAATACTGCATCCAGTTAATATTCCATTCAGCTCTGAAGGCTACAAACAGATATTCTTGAATGTGAAAGGAAAAAAATAATAACATGCATTCACTTTCTTGAGGGGCAAAAAAATGACTCAAGAATGGAATCTAGCCAATCAAATGAATAGAGACACCATGGCATATGGTGACTTCTGCCATGTTGAATACCAGAAGACAGTAATGTCACAGCATTACAACAAAGTGTGACCTACGTTTTCTATAATCAGTTAAGTGCTTCTTTAGAAAGGCAATAGACACATTGTCTGCTCTAGTGTGAAAGAACTTAGGGAATATAGCACCTAGAAGTATTTTTTTTAATAAACCTTTGAAATAAAATCCATACAAGAGGGGATCAAAATTTAGAACTTAGGAATGAAAAACTAATAAAAAAAATGGTGATAGACATTAAATCCATTTAAACATAGAACAAAGAAAACAGAACTAAGGTTACAAAGCAAAATATAAATGCCATAAAGCTTTTAAATGATTAACTTTAGTGTCTTAATGTCAAGCAAAACTAAGTTACTTTTTATGAAAAACAGAATGTAGATCCTGATAGTGGTTCAAGACAACAGACAGAGAACATATGTTGATCAACTCTTTCTACCAAGACTGGATTAAAATGATAGTACAAGTATAAGATCCAGGGGAACAAGGAAAGGGACAGTGTTTGACAAAATAGTTCAGTAAGTTTCTGGAGTCCAAAAAGCAGATAGAAGGGTGGAAGTGTAGAAAGAGCTCTGGCCATGAAGAAGCCAGGTATGACAGGGGTGGGATAGAGAACTAGGGCTGATTAAAAAAAATTAAAAGAATTAATTAAATATGTATGGGGCGCCTGGATGGCTCAGTAGGTTAAGCATCTAACTCTTGAATTTGGCTCAGGTCATGATCTCATGGTCGTGAAATTTAACCCCACGTATGGCTCCACACTGACAGTGCAGAGCCTGCTTGGGATTCTCTCTCCCTCTCTCTCTCTGCCTCTCTCCTGCACTCACTCACTCTCTCTCTCTCTACATAAATAAATAAACACTTGAAAATAAAGACTTACTTTAAAAAAATATGTAAAGAAAAAGTAGTCACTCACCTACTCTTAGCATTCCCACACCAAGAAAATAAAAACTAAACATTTCTTTTCTAAAGAAATTTAATAGTTTGGAAAACCTAAAGTAGAAATGTTGACACTTTTGGATAAAACCTATCTTCTCATTTTAGGATTTTTCAACTTAAGGGCAAGATCACTACTCACTCACTTTTTAAGGAAGCCACTTACGTATAACTTCTAGTTCTCTTTTCCATTATTCTAAAACAATGAATAGCTATGAATTACATGACACTTGAGGGAAAATATTTAAAGAATAAGACTAAGATAAACCTGGTAAGATACCCCAAGAGAAAGAAAGATAAATTAAGGAATGGAAAAGAACTTTTAAATATTCTAGTTATTATACTAATATGTTAGAAGATGTTACATGCATATAGCAAGGATAGCATCTATGAAAAGGGAACAATGAAATAGCAAGAAGGTACAGTTAGAAAATTAGTATGTGACTATTGAAAACAAAGAAATTTGAGAGGAGAAAAACATCAAAGAAATAATAGAAAGGAACATACCACAGTTTATGGTGGATATAGGTTTTCAGATTGAGAGAAGCCAGGAAATGTACAGCATGAGTGCAATAAACATCCATTTCTAAACATAATATTGAGAGATTTTACCACACCAAGTTCAGGGAGAAGATCCTAGAAGTTTTCGGAAAGGAAAAGTAACAGTACAGACTGCTAGAATGCAGGCAGAATTGCCTTAAAAATTCTGATGAAAGCTGATTTTGAACTTAAAAGCCTTACCTAGCCAAATTATTAACCAAGTATGATGATAGAATAAAAGTGTTTTCAAATATCCAAGAACTCAGAAAATTTCTCTCATATGCATCCATCTTTACAAGATTCCTTAAGATGGGTCAGAGAAAACAAGAAACTAAGAATGAGCAAGACCTAGGATATTGGAAACAATCTAACCTTGGACAGTAATGAAGAGAAGACCTAACATTACTAATGTGTGGCAAAATAATTCTCAAAGTGAGGTCCAGAAATAAGTATGCAGTAAAAAATATAAAAGGTATGTGCAGTGGGGTATGTTCCATAGACTTGATAGTATCCTTGAAATGCAGAACAAACCTGAGGATTGACTAAAGAAAAAAATAGAAAGCAATTAGAAATTTGCTTAAGAGGGACACTGAACATGAAAAGTACACGCTCTCATGTAATCACTGCTTGGTTCAGCAATGAACTTTATTTACATAGTTATGGTAATGCAAAGCAATGCTTATTGATTTTTCAACTTTTAAGACCTAAGAAAAGGCAAAGCATGGGAAACTTAACTGTGGTTATAGCTCAGAAGGCATTTTTTTTTTTTGGTATTGTTAATGTGAAAGTAAAAGTGATGCTTCCAAGAGTAAGGAACTGAAGACCTCACTTTACAAGGTAAGGAGTCAAGATAGATTATCTGTTACTACTGGACAAAAATAAAAGGAAAATGTATATTTTGAGGGGCACAAGTGTGATCCAAAGAGGAATGAAGAAGAGTAGTGAAATAATTATGATGGCAGGAGGGAGAGGGGAGAGTTTAGGGAAGAGTAACTGAGCTAAATCCTCATTTACCATGGCAGGATGTCAATACACAGTTTTGTTTTGTTTTTAATATGAAATTTATTATCAAATTGGTTTCCATACAACACCCAGTGCTCATCCCAACAGATGCCCTCCTCAATACCCATCGCACACCTTTCCTTCCCTCCCACCCCCCCATCAACCCTCCGTTTGTTCTCAGTTTTTAAGAGGCTCTTATGGTTTGGCTCCCTCCCTCTCTAACTTTTTTTCTTTCTTCCCATCCCCCATGGTCTTCTGTTAAGTTTCTCAGGATCCACATAAGAGTGAAACCATATGGTATCTGTCTTTCTCTGTATGGCTTATTTCACTTAGCATCACACTCTCCAGTTCCATCCACGTTGCTACAAAGGGCCAGATTTCATTCTTTCTCATTGCCACATAGTACTCCATTGTGTATATAAACCACAATTTCTTTATCCATTCATCAGTTGATGGACATTTAGGCTTTTTCCACAATTTAGCTATTGTTGAGAGTGCTGCTACAAACATTGGAGTACAAGTGCCCCTACGCATCAGTACTCCTGTATCCCTTGGCTAAATTCCTAGCAGTGCTATTGCTGGCTCATAGGGTAGATCTATTTTTAATTTTTTGAGGAACTTCCACACTGTTTTCCAGAGCGGCTGCACCAGTTTGCATTCCCACCAACAGTGCAAGAGGGTTCCTGTTTCTCCACATCCTCTCCAGCATCTATAGTCTCCTGATTTGTTCATTTTAGCCACTCTGACTGGTATGAGGTGGTATCTGAGTGTGGTTTTGATTTGTATTTTCCAGATGAGGAGCGACGTTGAGCATCTTTTCATGTGCCCATTGGCCATCTGGATGTCTCCTTTAGAGAAGTGTCTATTCATGTTTTCTGCCCATTTCTTCACTGCGTTATTTGTTTTTTTGGGTGTGGGATTTTGTGAGTTCTCTATAGATTTTGGATACTAGCCCTTTGTCTGATAAGTCATTTGCAAATATCTTTTGCCATTCTGTCAGTTGCCTTTTAGTTTTGTTGATTGTTTCCTTTGCAGTGCAGAAGCTTTTTATCTTGATGAGGTCCCAATAGTTCATTTTTGCTTTTAATTCCCTTGCCTTTGGGGATGTGTCAAGTAAGAAATTGCTGCGGCTGAGGTCAGAGAGTTTTTTCCTGCTTTCTCTAGGGTTTTGATGGTTTCCTGTCTCACATTCAGGTCCTTCATCCATTTTGAGTTTATTTTTGTGAATGGTGTAAGAAAATGGTCTAGTTTCATTCTTCTGCATGTTGCTGTCCAGTTCTCCCAGCACCATTTGTTAAAGAGACTGTCTTTCTTCCATTGGATATTCTTTCCTGCTTTGTCAAAGATTAGTTGGCCATACTTTTGTGTGTCCAATTCTGGAGTCTCTGTTCTACTCTATTGGTCTATGTATCTGTTTTTGTGCCAATACCATCCTGTCTTGATGATTACAGCTTTGTAGTAGAGGCTAAAGTTTGGGATTGTGATGCCTCCTGCTTTGGTCTTCTTCTTCAAAATTACTTTGGCTATTCGGGGCCTTTTTTGGTTCCATGAGAATTTTAGGATTGCTTGATCTAGCTTCGAGAAAAATGCTGGTGCAATTTTGACTGGGATTGCATTGAATGTGTAGGTAGCTTTGGGTAGTATTGACATTTTGACAATATTTATTCTTCCAACCCATGAGCACGGAATGTTTTTCCATTTCTTTATATCTTCTTCAACTTCCTTCATAAGGTTTCTGTAGTTTTCAGCATACAGATCTTTTACATCTTTGGTTAGGCTTATTCCTAGGTATTTTATGCTTCATGGTGCAATTGTGCATGGGATCAGTTTCTTTATTTGTCTTTCTGTTGCTTCATTGTTAGTGTATAAGAATGCAACTGATTTCTGTACATTGATTATGTATCCTGCAACTTTGCTAAATTCATGTATCAGTTCTAGTAGACTTTTGGTGGAGTCTATCGGGTTTTCCATGTATAATATATCATCTGCAAAAAGTGAAAGCTTGACTTCATCTTTGCCAATTTTGATGCCTTTGATTTCCTTTTGTTGTCTGATTGCTGATGCTAGCACTTCCAACACTATGTTAAACAACAGCGGTGAGAATGGACATCTCTGTCGTGTTCCTGATCTCAGGGAAAAAGCTCAGTTTTTCCCCATTGAGGATGGTATTAGCTGTGGGCTTTTCATAAATGGCTTTTATGATGTTTAAGTATGTTCCTTCTATCCCAACTTTCCGGAGGGTTTTTGTTAAGAAAGGATGCTGAATTTTGTCAAATGCTTTTTCTGCATTGATTGACAGGATCATGTGGTTCTTTTCTTTCATTAATGTGATGTATCACATTGATTGATTTGTGAATGTTGAACCAGCGCTGCATCCCAGGAATGAATCCTACTTGATCATGGTGAATAATTCTTTTTGTATGCTGTTGAATTCGATTTGCTAGTATCTTATTGAGAATTTTTGCATCCATATTCATCAGGGATATTGGCCTGTAGTTCTCTTTTTTTTGCTGGGTCTCTGTCTGGTTTAGGAATCAAAGTAATACTGGCTTCATAGAATGAGTCTGAAAGTTTTCCTTCCCTTTCTATTTCTTGGAATAGCTTGAGAAGGATAGGTATTATCTCTGCTTTAAATGTCTGGTAGAATTCCCCTGGGAAGCCATCTGGTCCTGGACTCTTATTTGTTTGGAGATATTTGAGAACTGATTCAATTTCTTTGCTGGTTATGGGTCTGTTCAGGTTTTCTATTGCTTCCTGTTTGCGCTTGGAAGTGTGTGGGTGCTTAGGAATTTGTCCATTTCTTCCAGGTTGTCCAGTTTGTTGGCATATAATTTTTTATAGTATTCCCTGATAATTTTTTTGTATTCTGAGGGATTGGTTGTAATAATTCCATTTTCATTCATGATTTTATCTATTTGGGTCATCTCCCTTTTCTTTTTGAGAAGCCTGGCTAGAGGCTTATCAATTTTGTTTATGTTTTCAAAAAACCAACTCTTGGTTTCATTGATCTGCTCTACAGTTTTTTTAGATTGTATATTGTTTATTTCTGCTCTGATCTTTATTATTTCTCTTCTCCTGCTGGGTTTGGGGTGTCTTTGTGTTCTGCTTCTATTTCCTTTAGGTGTGTTGTTAGAATTTGTATTTGGGATTTTTCTTGTTTCTTGAGATAGGCCTGGATTGCAATGTATTTTCCTCTCAGGACTGCCTTCGCTGCGTCCCAAAGCGTTTGGATTGTTGTATTTTCATTTTCGTTTGTTTCCATATATTTCTTAATTTCTTCTCTAATTGCCTGGTTGACCCATTCATTCTTTAGTAGCGTGTTTTTTAACCTCCATGCTTTTGGAGGTTTTCCAGACTTTTTCCTGTGGTTGATTTCAAGCTTCATAGCATTGTGGTCTGAAAGTGTGCATGGTGTGATCTCAATTCTTGTATACTTATGAAGAGCTGTTTTGTGACCCAATATGTGTTCTATCTTGGAGAATGTTCTGTGTGCACTCAAGAAGAAAGTATATTCTGTTGCTTTGGGATGCAGAGTTCTAAATATATCTGTCAAGCCCACCTGATCCAATGTATCATTCAGGGCCCTTGTTTCTTTATTGATCCTGTGTCTAGATGATCTATCCATTGTTATAAGTGGAGTATTAAAGTCCCCTGCAATTACCACATTCTTATCAATAAGGTTGCTTATGTTTGTGATGAATTGTTTTATATATTTGGGGGCTCCCGTATTTGGCACTTAGACATTTATAATTATTAGCTCTTCCTGATGGATAGACCCTGTAATTATTATATAATGCCCTTCTTCATCTCTTGTTACAGCCTTTAATTAAAAGTCTCATTTGTCTGATATAAGTATGGCTACTCCAGCTTTCTTCTGACCTCCAGTAGCATGGTAGATAGTTCTCCATCCCCTTACTTTCAATCTGAAGGTGTCCTCAGGTCTAAAATGAGTCTCTTGTAGACAGAAATAGATGGGTCTTGTTTTTTTATCCATTCTGATACCCTGTGTCTTTTGCTTGGAGCATTTAGTCCATTTGCCTTCAGTGTTATTATTGAAAGATATGGGTTTAGATTCATTGTGATGTCTGTAGGTTTCATGCTTGTAGTGATGTTTCTGGTACTTTGTAGTCCTTGCAACATTTCACTCACAGAATCCCTATTAGGATCTTTTGTAGGGCTGGTTTAGTGGTGATGAATTCCTTCAGGTTTTTTTGTTTGTTTGGGGAGACCTTTATCTCTCCTTCTATTCTAAATGACAGACTTGCTGGATAAAGGATTCTCAACTGCATATTTTTTTTCTGTTCATCACATTGAAGACTTCCTTCCATTCCTTTCTGGCCTGCCAAGTTTCAGTAGATAGGTCTGCCACTAGTCTTATTGGTCTCCCTTTGTAAGTTAGAGCCTGTTTATCCCTAGCTGCTTTCAGAATTTTCTCTTTATCCTTGTATTTTGCCAGTTTCACTATGATATGTCGTGCAGGAGATCGATTCAAGTTATGTCTGAAGGGAGTTCTCTGTGTCTCTTGGATTTCAATGCCTTTTTCCTTCCCCAGATCAGGGAAGTTCTCAGCTATGATTTATTCAAGTACACCCTCAGCCCCTTTCTCTCTCTCTTCCTCTTTTGGGATTCCTATTATACAGATATTGTTCCATTTGATTGCATCACTTAGTTCTCTAATTCTCCCCTCATATGCCTGGATTTTTTTCATCTCTCTTTTTCTCACCTTACTCTTTTTCCATAATTTTATTTTCTAATTCACCAATTCTCTCCTCTGCCTCTTCAATCTGAGATGTGGTCACCTCCATTTTATTTTGCACCTCATTTATAGCATGTTTTAGCTCCTCATGACATTTCTTAGTCCCTTGATCTCTGTAGCAATAGATTCTCTGCTGTCCTCTATGCTTTTTTGAAGCCCAGCGATTAATTTTATGACTATTATTCTAAATTCTTGTTCCGTTATATTGCTTAAATCGTTTTTGATCAATTCATTAGCTGTGGCTACTTCCTGGAGTTTCTTTTGAGGAGAGTTCTTCCATTTCATCATCTTGGGTAGTCCCTTCAGTGGCTCCAAACTTCAGGGCACCTCCCTTGTGCTGTCTGGAGTAACTTGTGTTGGTGGGCGGAGCCACAGTCAGACACAATGTCTGCCCCCAGCCCACCGTTGGGGCCACAGTCAGACTGGTGTGTACCTTATCTTCCCCTCTCCCAGGGGTGGAGTGGTGTGGCTCCTGTCTGGGCTACTTGCACACTGCCTGGCTTGTGGTGCTGCTTCAGTGGGATCTGGCGTATTAGCAGGGGTGGATCCGCAAGGTGCACAGGGGTGGAAGGGGCAGGCTTAGCTTACTTTGCCATCCCTGTTCCCCTGTGGGAGGGGCCCTGCAGCACCAGGAGGGAGGCACACCTGTGGGAGAAATGAATCCACAGAAGCACAGCGTTTGGTGTTTGCATGGTGCAAGCAAGTTTGGTGAGGGGAACTAGTTCCCTTTGGAATTTCAGCTGGAGGATGGGAGAGGGAGACGGTGCTTGCCAGTGCCTTTGCTCCCCACCGAGCTGAGCTGTTTCCAGGGCTCAGCAACTCTCCCTCCCGGTGTCCTCTCGCCCTCCCCACTCTCCGAGCAGAGCTGTTGACTTTTAACATTCCAGATGTTAAGTCCCACTGGCTGTCAGAACTCACACAGTCTAGCCCCTCTGCTTTTGCAAGCCAGACTCAGGGGCTCTGCCTTGCTGGGCGAGCTGCCCCTCCACCACCCTGGCTCCCTCCCACCAGTCCGTGTAGTGTGCACCGCCTTTCTGCCCTTCCTACCCTCTTCCGTGGGCCTCTTGTCTATGCTTGGCTCCAGAGAGTCAATTCTGCTAGTCCTCTGGCAGTTTTCTGGGTTATTTAGGCAGATGTGGGTGGGATCTAAGCCATCAGCAGGATGAGGTGAGCCCAGAGTCCTCCTACACTGCCATCTTCCCCGTTTCGATACACAGTTTTTAACATAGATAACCCAAACTCTCATGACCAACCAATTCAGAAAATTAAAAATCTAAAAGTAGAAAGATATCCTATTAAATGGTACCTCTTTTTATAAAATAATTTCTCTCTATTCATTTATCTAAAGTGATGTATAAAGAGATGTTTACAGTAATATTCTTCCAATATTTCCAAATGGTGGGGTTTGAGGAGAGTTTTTACATTGTTCTTTGTACCTTTCTGTATAATTCATGTCTTTTATCACTTTTATAACAATAATAACATTATTGCATACTCTGAATGCTGGGAGGAGAATGGGAGTTGTGAAGAAATAAAGGTAGAAGCAGGGAGGCCACTAAACCATTACAAAAGCCCAAGTGAGAAAATAGGGTGGTATGGGCTAGGATGCTCACAATGGAAATGAAGAAAGGTGACCTGATTCCTGACATAGTTTGGAGGGAGGAAAAACAGCACTCACAGGCTTGAATGGTAGTGGTATGCAGAAGAGGAGTCAGGGCAGATGCTGTAGTTCCCATTCAAGCTACTGGGATCAGGTAGGTCATAGAGAGAAGTAGAATGGAATGTGTTATTTCCAAGTTAAGAGGTGTAGAGGCAGAGTCCAGAATTTGACTTTATATGTCCTAAATATGAATATCTGAGAAATATACAAGTAATAGTTATATAGTCAGTTCCTTACACAAGTTGGAGTGCAAATGGGTCTATACTGGTTATGTGAATCTGGAATTTGTCAGCAAATAGGCTATGGCAGCATTAGGCAAAAGCCCAATATAATCTTAGGGTCATTAGTACTCACAAACTAGTTTCATTAATATCATGGATATTAATTTATTTTATCATTTATTATTTTATTATGTTTATTAATTGATTTTTATTATTCATTTTTCAGTAGACTAAATTCTGTTTGATCCATTCACCTGAGTAAAAGAATATTGCATCAGACACACATTGACTCATAGAATGTTGGAACTTAAAGAAATCTTAGATATTATATATTCCAATCTTCATTACACAGGTGAAAAAAACTGAGGCTCAACTTAAGTAATTTTCCTACAACAAAGGAACTAGTTTGTGACAGAAGTAGACATAAAACATAAGTTTTCAGATTCTCAGTCTATTGTATGAAAGCTCTCTCTCACACACACAAACACCCCCTTCATTGAAAAAATCAAAAAGAGCCCTCAACAAAGTAAGGGTAGATGGAGCATACCTCAACATCATAAAGGCCATATCTACTCACAGATAATGTCATTCCCAATGAAGAAAAACTGAGAGTCTTTCCCCTATAGTCAGGAACAAGACAACGATGTCCACTGTCGCCATTGCTATGTAAAATAGGCAATCAGCAATCAGACAACAAAAATAAATAAAAGGCATCCACATCAGCAAGAAAGAAGTCAAACTTTCACTATTTGAAGACAACATGGTACTCTATGTAGAAAATCCAAAAGACTCCACCAAAGAACTGCTAGAACTAATAAATGAATTCAGCAAAGTCTCAGGACATAAAATCAACTTACAGAAATCTGTTGCATTTCTAAACACCAATAATGTAGCAACAGAAAGAGAAATCAAGGAATTGATTCCACTTACAACTGCACCAAAAACAATTAGATACCTAGGAATAAACCCAACCAAGGAGGTAGAAGATCTGTACTCTGAAAACCATAAAACACTTACGAAAAAAACTGAAGAGAACACAAAAAAATGGCAAAACATTCCATGCTCATGGATTGGAAGAACAAACACTGTTAAAATGTCTATACTACCCAAAACAATCTACACATTTAATGCAATCCCTATAAAAATACCACCAGCATTTTTCACAGAGCTAGAAGAAACAATCCTAAAATTTGTATGGAACCACAAAAGACTCCAAATAGCTAAAGCAATCCTGAAAAAGAAACACCAAGCTGGAGGCATCACTGTTCCAGATTTCAAGCTATATTAAAAAGCTGTAGTTACCAAGACTGTGTGGTACTGACACAAAAACAGACACATAGATAATGGAACAGAATAGAAAACCCAAAAATGGGCCCACAAACGTATGGCCAACTAATCTTCGACAAAGCAGGAAAGAATATCCAATGAAAAAAAATGGTGTTGAGAGAACTTAACAGCAACATTGCAGAGTAAAGAAACTGGACCACTTTCTTATACCACACACAAAAAATAAATTCAAAATGGATGAAAGACCTAAATGTGAGACAGAAAACCATCAAAATCCTAGAGAAGAACACAGGCAGCAACATCTTTGACCTTGGCCACAGCAACTTCTTAACAGATATGTCTTTTGAGGAAAAAGAAACAAGAGCAAAAATGAACTATTGGGACTTCATCAAGATAAAAAGCTTCTGCACAGTGAAGGAAACAATCAACAAAACTAAAAGGCAACATTCAGAATGGGAGAAGATATTTGCAAATGACGTATCTGATGAAGGGTTAGTATCCAAAATCTGTGAAGAACTTATCAAATTCAGCATCCAAAAACCGCACAAATCATCCAGTGAAGAAATGGGCAGAAGAAATGAATAGATACTTTTCCAAAGAAGACATCCACATGCTAATAGAGACGTGAAAAGATGCTCAACATCACTAATCATCAGGGAAATACAAATCAAACCATGATGAGCTTCCACCTCATACCTGTCAGAATGGCTAAAATTAACAACACAAGAAACAAGAGGTGTTTTCTGGGATGCGGAGAACAGGGAACCCTCTTGTACAGTTGGTGGGAATGCAAAGTGGTGCAGCCACTCTGGAGAATATGAGGTTTCCTCAGAAAGTTAAAAATATAACTACCCTATGATCTAGCAGTTGCACTACTAGGTGCACTATTTGCCCAAATCTTACAAAAATACAGATTCACAGGAACACATGCACCCCCGATGTTTATAGCAGCAATATCAACAATAGCCAAAATTTGGAGAGAGCCCAACTGTCTTTCAACTGATGAAGGAATAAAGAAGTGGTGTGTATACACAATGGAATATTGCTCAGCCATCAAAAAGAATGAAATATTGCCATTTGCAAGGATGTGAATGGAACAAGTGTGGAAATAAAGGAAAATGGAAATGGAAATAAAATGGAAAATAAGGGAAATAAATTAAAGAAAGACAAATACCATATGATTTCACTCACGTGGAATTAAAGAAACAAAACAGACAAACATATGGGAGGGGAGAAATAAGAGAGAGGGAAACGAACCATGAGAGACTCTCAAGATAGAGAACAAACTGATGTTGGTAGGGGGGTGGATTAAATGAGTGATGGATATTAAGGGCACTTGTGATTAGCATTGGGTGTTGTATGTAAGTGATGAATCACTGAATTCTATTCGTGAGACCAATATTGCACGGTATGCTAAGTAACTAGAGTTTAAATTAAATTTTGAAAAGAAAAAGCTTTTTTTATCAGACTCTACTGGGCTCAGGTTAAAAAAAAAGATCTTTGTTAGTTTCTTTGGGCTGTAATTAGAAAATATTGCAATATTGCATGTGTTGTTCCTTGGAAGACTTGTGTATAAATGATTTTTAAAACCATAAGAATAGAAGAAAACTATATTGAATGTATTTTGAAAGATAAAAATCTTTTGATTGTCTAAATTACCAAATAATTTTTCTTTTTTTGTTAGCAATTATAATTTCTTAGATTCATAGTTTACTGTCTCCTCTAACTCCAATATCTTCCTAAATTTCTGCATGGAGAAATTTCCAAGAGAAGAGGAAAATTATTTTCTGCTTGTATTTTTTGTCATTTGATTAATTATTTTTTAATTACATCCAAATGATTCTACTTGTTTTTCACACTTCAACAGACAGCCACCTGCTATCTCCTTCATAAAGGAAATATCCCACCAAATTTTCTGCCCTACCTAAATAACTAATTCCCTAGGAGGAGGGAGAATGCACAGAATGGTATTTACCCTTATTTATTTTTTTACAAATATTTCTGTTGGATTTTTTTAGTGTTATGCTAATATACTTTTGCCTTTGTGGACATCATATTTAATCTCTCCCATTTCCTTTGAGATCATAATTAGTCCCTTCCACCTAGTAAGTTTTCAGTTAAATCCTAAACCTTTATTACTTTTGAAAATGTTCTTTGAAATATTTTTCTGTACAATTATTGGATACTTAACTGATTCTATAATTAAAAGTTTCTGAACAATGTTCTGTTAAGCCATATAACCACTATGTACCTAAAAAAGCTTTCTAATTTCATTCATCCCTACCTCTGCATGTGAACAAATTTAAATATAAAGATGCACTAACCAAAAAGTAAAAATATATTTTCTTCTTGCTCTTACTTAGATGTGCATGGCATGGGATGGATGGAGAGGGCAACAAAGCATGATCCCTGTATTGGCTTTTCAACAGATTCTACTAAAGACTTAGAAAAGGGCAGCTTTGTTTGTATTGTAGTAATGGCCAGAGATGGATTTACCATGAAACTAATGAAGATTAATCCCAAGTAATATGTGCACAGGGTTATATGCTTTAGAAAAATTTGCAAAAGTAAGATAATTTTATTGCAATCGGTTAAGACTATTATTTTCTACAGCAGCTTCACCCTCACACTATCCCTTCTGCCAGGAGGACTTAGAGCAGCTATGTGGTGTTGAGATCAGGGGAATACACTTCAATGATTCACAGTTAATTCCATGCATTGTCAAATCACTGCTAGCTACTCTGCATAAAATTTGTTCCCAGAAAAACTACCATTTCCTGCTCCCACTCTACTCAGCATGTTACACAAAGGTGCCCACAATTCCTAGTCCTAGAACTAGGAGGGTACTGAAAGAGAAATGAAGTTTGAACTATATGGAAAAATGAGTTAGTCCATGGAAGATTCCTTGAGTAATCAGTTGCCTCCTATTGAAAGTGTACTTAATAATGATCTGAAATCCTATCATTCATATATGAAAAAAACTTGGTAGAGATTTTTCCAAATTTGACAACAATTCTAAAATTTCATGGTATTACCAATAACAAATTATGGAAGGAGAAATATTTTTGAAAAATTGTATTCTATAAATTTTAATCAGCAGTGCTTAGTGAAAAACTAAACTATCTTCTCATTTTATTTATTAAAAATTATCACAAAATTGACATTTCATGTAAAAGGTGATGAAGAGATTAGAGTCAAAAATAAAAATATGCATTGGGCAGTTGATTAATAAAAAATATATTTTTTCAGGATTTTTCTGTTTATGGTATTAGCTTTTTAAAAGTTATTTTTTTATGTTTTTATTTATTTTTGAGAGAGAGAGTGCACACACAAATGGGGGAGGGACAGAGAGAGAGAGAGATAGAGAGAGAGAGAGAGGACAATCAGAAGCAGGTTCCACATCAGCTTAGAGCCTGATGTGGGGCTCAGACTCGTGAACTGCAAGATCATGACCTGAACCAAAGTCAGTCGCTTAACCAATGGAGCCACTCAGGTGCCCCTAAAAGTTATTCTTAAACATCACTTCTTTCTCATTCTAAATATTCATAACATTCATAACATTCATATTTGTACTTGACTATTTAACTTTTTATGATTTTTCTTAAAATGGGTCATAAAAATCATATCAATTTCAGGCCCTAGAAAACCAGTGTCTGGTGACCACACAGCTCTACCAGCCTTGATGGACATTCTAATTTTAGGTACCATCATGAACAAAAAGATAAATATTACAAGGGAGAATAAGAGAGACTTTCTTTCCATTTTCCATATGCTTTGGAATGTTATTTTACAGAAATGGAAGCTGTCAGCTTTAACAGAATAGAAATCATTACCCTACAGTAATAATGCTTTGAATGTCTAATTTCTCACAGGAAGATGAACAGAATTGAGTTTCAGAAAAAACTGGTAAAGGGAAAAAATTGCAGTGTGGTCTCTCTCCTGGTATTTCATCTTACTGGTCAGACCAGTGGTCTCTAATTACAAAATGATGGCTCACTTCCCCCCCACCCCTCCACCCCCGACAAATTGGGCCTTGGTCAGTGGTTAGTTATAAAGCTTGCATAAGTTTTGACACGGCAAGTCATATATTTTGCCATTTGGAGAAGTAATGAGAGCATTGAAGGAAAAACCCTAAAAAATTAAGTTAAAGAAGCAAGCTATCTAAAGACCATAAATTGCCAGGTAGTAGTTCATGATTTTCTGAAGTGAAAATTACTAATCTAGCCACCTTTAGTTGCACCTGGGGTAAAAAATAAGTCAGATACAAGAATACTTACATCAATGCTTGCCTTACAATAAGTCTTCAAATGTGAGTATTTTGTTTTAAGACACAGAAGAGTTAGCCCCACTCAAAATAGTTTTCCAATGTAAGAATCATTTATTATTTTTTCTATAGTCTCCTTAAAAACGTAAAACCTTTTAGGAGGCATGACAAGAGAGGAAGGTTCTGTGACTTTAGGAAATCCTATTACACAGTTTTCCTCCTTAGCTAGAATGGGGCATTTAAGATTGAAGTATTTCTGTGAAGGAAGAGGTGAAGGACTGAGAGATAGAAGCAGAAAAATGAAAATGTAAATTCCACTCCTGTAATTTGGAATGTGGCCAATCTGATTGCATTCTCTAAGGGAATGTTGCTATGCTTGAATGTTTACCACTTGAATGCAAATGTTGTAAAATTGTCTTAGGATTCTCAATAGAGTAGAAACATACTCAGAAAAAGAATCATTTTTGCTGTTTTATTTATTACTTCAATTTTTTATTTAAAAAAGGCAAACAAAAAACGTTAAAAGCATAATACAATAAACGTATATTCTTTACTTACATCTACCAATTATTAACATTTTGCCATGTTTACCATTTCCTTTTTTTGCTATTTATTTCTTCCCCTACAGCCACCTGGAACCATTTGAGAATAAGTTGCAGACTTCATGACACTTCAGCTCTGAGTGCTTTAGCATGTATCACCTACAAACAGATACTTCCCTTCCTTTCCATAGTCTCTTCCTAACCACAATACCGCAAGATTATCACTCATAAGGAAATTTACACTGATACAGTAATATCATCAAAATTGAAATCTATATTTGAATTTCTTACCTTATTCTAAAATGTCTCTTATACCTATTTTATTTTTCTAAGACCTAATCAAGAATCACTTGTTCAGGGGCGCCTGGGTGGCTCAGTCGGTTAAGCGTCCAACTTCGGCTCAGGTCACGATCTCGCGGTCCGTGAGTTCGAGCCCCCCGGGCTCTGGGCTGATGGCTCAGAGCCTGGAGCCTGTTTCCGATTCTGTGTCTCCCTCTCTCTCTGCCCCTCCCCCATTCATGCTCTGTCTCTCTCTGTCTCAAAAATAAATAAACGTTAAAAAAAAAATTAAAAAAAAAAAAGAATCACTTGTTCAGTAGTTTTCATTTCTACTCAGCTTCCTTTAGACTAGGATATTCTCCTTCACCTTTTTTGTTGTTGTTGTTTTCTTTTTTTGCCTTTTATGAAATTGACTTAAAAAAAAAAAACGAAAAACTTGGGCCAATTGTCTTCTATAAGTGTCCCAAATTTCAATTTGTTTTTTTTATGATATAATTCATGTTAAACATTTTTGCAAGGATACTACTGAGATATATTTCCCACTGCTTCACATCAGGAAATATAAAATGTTAGTTTGTACCATTATTGATAATGTTAATGTTGGCCATTTGGTTATGGTGGTGTTCCCCAGATGTCTACATTGTAAAGAAATCTCTTACATTTTGAAATTATGTCATCTGTGAGATAATAAGTTGGAAGGTCTATGTTAATATTTCATGCCCAAGAAATCTTCACTCAATGGTTTTACCATCCATTCATGATTTTTGCCTGAATGAATTATTATATTGATGCTTTAAAAATGGAAAATTTCTAATTCTATTATTATTTCTACACTAATTAGCTGACATTCTTTTGTAAAGAATTGCCTTTCATACCCTTCTGCCTTTTTATGGGTATTACTATGGATTCATGGGTTTTTCTTTGGTTAGCTGTGTTATAATCCATTACCTACGCTATTCTTTTCAGTTCTCTATTTGTCCCAGGCATGACAAGTGGGATTCTATTAAGACAGCTTTAGGTCCTTTTAATAAGTCCCCATGATTCTGATGAAAAATGTCCCAGACTTACCTTGCACTTTCTTAATCCCTTCTCACAATCAGGTATTTCTGCAGGAAGTCCTCTTGATTTCTTTTAGCTGGGAATGTATTTAGAAGCTGAAATTGGAATGTTAAGGTGTGTTGTTGGAAAATGGGAGGTCGTTCTTTAAACCCATTTAGTGGACAGAACTAAGAAATATATGTATATGTTTAAGTCAGGAGTTCACACTGACAGCTACAATCCAAATCTAAACACTTAAACCCATTTCGAATTAGTATCTTTTTTCTTTCACAGTGAAAATATTGGATCCCAACCACATCAATATATTCATTAATTTTCCCTTTTCTACAATATACACAAAATATGTATAGTATTACTAAACTGATACCATTATCAATAACAAAACAACATTCAGGATTTCTTTGCAGTTTTTCTTTACTTCAAGAATACCCCATTTATGATATATAGTCAAGGTAATATGTTTAAAATTTACTTGAATGAATTTCTTTTTTCCATATGATTACATCGCCAATTTGATATGCAGTTAGGTTCATGTGTTTCTATTTGTATCCATTTAGATTTATCTTTTTAAAATTCTTTTAAATTTTATTTTATTTTGAATATACAAAGCATTTGCATTATTCAAAAGTTTATATATTCCAAGGAGGCTCACATTCTTCCACTGCATTCCCACCTACCTTCTATGGGTAAAATTTTATATTAATTTTTGGCTTATCTTTCCTGTATTTGTTTTACAATACACACATCTATATTAATATAAGAATGTATGTATATAGCCTCATTTATCTTTCTTATACAAAAGACAGTATACTGTATATACTTGGGTTTGTTTTTTTTCCAAATTGCAATGTAGCCTGAAAATCATTTCATACCAAATCATAGAATTCTTCCTTAATCTTTTGTTTTTACAGTAAATAGTGTTCCATGTGTGAGTGCACCATAATTTATTCCAGTACTTTCCTGTGGTTGGGCATTTGGGATGTTTCCAATAGTTTGTTATTACAAATAATGCTTCAGTGAATAACATTGTGCATATTTTTTTCCTCACATTTGTGAAAGTGTATCTTCAGGTTAAATTCCTACATGTGAGAATTGCTGCTGTGTCAAGTAATTTTGCTAGATAATACCAAATCCCTTCCAAAGAGGCTATATCATTTTGAATTCTCATCAGCAATATTTGGGAACTTGTTTCTTGTAGTCTTGTATACAAAATATGTTATTGAGATTTTAAAGTCTTGTTCTAATAAATAAATAGTATTTCAATGTAGTTTCAATTTGCATTTTTCTTAGAGAACTTATTGAACTTTTTATATATTTGAGGGCCTCTGTATATATTTTTTTTCCATGAACCGATTGCTTATATTTTTGCTTATTTTGTATTAGGTTGTAGGGGTTTTTTTTAATCTATTTTAAGAAAATTTTATATATTAGAGAGATTATCCCTTTATCTACAATAAGGTAGCAAATATTTTCTCCTTGTCTTCCATTTGTTATTTGCCTTTCTTTATGGTGGTTTTGGTAATTTAAAAGTATTTCTTAATGTAATTGAATGTATCAAACTTTTATTGTATCTGGATTTGAGTCAAAACTCACCCGGCCATTATTTAAAACCTTCACCTGTTCTTTTCTAGTTGTTGTATGGCTTCGTAGTTTACAGTAGCACTCTGCCTTACTTGGAGTTTATTCTGGTATGTGATGTGAAGTATGATAATCATCAGTTGTTAAGTTATTCATGAAAAAGGCTACATGTTTCCTAGTGATTTGAGATGCCATCTTCATCATATGTTGAATTTTTTTCTTCTTTTAAAAATTTTTATTACTATTCCAGTATAGTTAACATACAGTGTTATATTTGTTTCAGGTGTAAAATATCGCGATTCAAGAATTCCAAATATTACTTAGTGCTCTTCAAGATAAGTGTGCTCAATCCCCTTCACCTATTCATTTATCAACTTACATCCTCTCTACTAACCATCTGTTCTCTATAGTTAAGAGTCTGTTTTTACGTTTGTCTTTATTATTTTTCCTTTGTTCATTTGTTTTGTTTAAGTTCCATACATGAGTCAAATCATGGTATTTGTATTTGTCTTTTATTACTGACTTATTTTGCTTAGCATTATACTTTCTAGATCCATCCATGTTGTTTCAAATAGCAAGATTTCATTTTTTTTGCTTGAATAATATTCCATCATATATATGTATAAACCACATCTTTATCCATTCATCTATCAGTGGACACTTAGGTTGTTGCTTCCATAACTTGGCTATTGTAAATAATAGTTCAATAAACATAGGAATGCATGAATCCCTTTGAATTAGTGTTTTTGTATTCTTTGAGTAAATACCCAATAGTATGATTGTTGGATCCTAGGGTAGTTCTAATTTTAATTTTTTAAAACCTCCATACTCTCTTGCACAGTGGCTACACCAGTTTGCCTTGCCACCAACAGTGCACAAGGGTTCCCACTTCTTCATATCCTTACCAACACCTGTTTCTTGGATTTTTGATTATAGCTATTCTGACAGTGTGAGATGATATCACATTTTGTGGTTTTGTTTTGCATTTCCATGATGATGAGTGATGTTGAGCATCTTTTCATGTGTCTGTTGGCCATCTGGATGTCTTTGGACAAATGTCTGTGTCTTCTGCCTATTTTTGATTGGATTATTTGTGGGGAAGTGGGGGGGGGAATTTAGTGTTAAAGTTGCAGAAGTTCTTTTTTTCTTTAGTTTTTATTTAAATTCTACTTAATACACAGTGTGTAATATTAGCTTCAGGTGTACAGTACAGTGATTCACTACTTCCATATAATACCCATTGCTCATCACAGAAAGTGCACTTCTTAAACTCCATCACTTATTTAACCCATACCCCTACCCTCCTCCCCTCTGGTAGCCATCAGTTTATTTTCTATAGTGAAGAGTCTGTTCCTTGGTTTGCCTCTCTCTTTTTTTTCCTTTGGTTACTTGTTTTGTTTTTTAAATTCCATATATGAGTCAAATCATATGTTATTTGTCTTTCTCTGATTTATTTCACTCAACATTATCCTCTCTAGCTCCATCCATGTCATTGCAAGGGGAAAGATTTCATTCTTTTTCATGGCTAACTAATATTCCATTGTTTATATGTACCACATCTTCTTTATCCATTCATCAATCGATGGACATTTGGGCCGTTTCCATAGGTTGGTTATTATAGATAATGATGCTGTAAGCAGCAGGGTGCATGTATCCCTTTGAATGAATGCTTTGTATTCTTTGGGTGGTGCTGGATCATAGGGTAGTTCTATTTTTAGTTTTTTGAGGGAACTCCATACTGTTTTCAAAGTGGCCACACCAGTTTCCATTCCCATCAACAGTGAAAGAGTGTTCCCCTTTCTCCACATACTTGCCAACGCTTGTTGTTTCTTGTGTTGTTGATTTTAGCCATGCTAACAGGTATGAAATGATATCTCATTGTAGTTTGATTTGTATTTCCCTGATGATCAGTGATGTTGAGCATCTTTTCATGTGTCTGTTCTCCAAAGTGGATAAAGAACTTACAAAACTCAATACCCCCAAAAATGAGCATGAAAAATTGTATAAGTTTGTTACATATTTTAGATACTAATCCTTTATCATATATGTCATTTGCAAATATCTTTTCCCATTCAGTAGGTTGTCTTTAGTTTTGGCAGTGTTTCCTTTTTTGTGCATAAGCTTTTTACTCTGATGTAGTCCCAATACTTTATTTTTGTTTTTGTTTCCCTTGCCTCAGGATTCGTATTTAGAAATATGTTGATATGACTGGTGTCAGATAAATCACTGCCCATACTATCTTCTAAGATTTTTATGGTTTCAGATCTCATATTTAGATCATTAATCCATTTTGAGTTTATTTTTGCATATGTGTAAGAAAGTGTTCCAGTTTCATTCTTTTGCATGTAGTTGTCTAATTTTCCCAACACCGTTTGTTGAAGACATTCTTTTTCCCATTGCAAATTCTTGCCTCCTTTATTGAAAATTCATCAAACATATAATTATGGGCTTATTTCTGGGGTTTCTGTTCTGTTCCATTGATCTATGTGGGTATTTTGTGCCAGTACCATACTATTTTGATTATTACCACTTTGTTGTACAACTTGAAATCTGGAATTGTGATACCTCCAGTTTTGTTTTTGTTTTTCAAGATTGCTTTGGTTAGTCAGAGTCTCCTGTGGTTTCATACACATTTTAGGATTGGCTGTTCTAATTCTGTGAAAACTGGTGGTGGTATTTTGATAGGAATTTCATTAAACCTGTAGGTTACTTTAGGTAGTATAGACATTTTAACAATATTCTTCTAATCCATGAGCATGGAATGTCTTTCCATTTCTTGATGTTGTCTTCAATTTCTTTCATCAGCGTTTTATGGTTTTAAGAGTACATGTCTTTCACCACTTTGGTTAGGTTTTTTCTTAGGCATTGGAATATTTTTGGTTCAATTGTAAATTTGATTGTTTTCTTAATTTCTCTTTCTGCTTCTTCATTATTACTGTCTAAAAATGCAATGGATTTCTGTACATTCATTTGGTATCCTGCAACCTTACGGAATTTATTTGTCAGTTCTAGTAGTTTTTTGGTAAAATCCTTCAAGTTTTCTATATATAGTAACTTGTCATCTGCAAACAGTGAAAGTTTTACATCTTCCTTACTAATTTGGATACCTTTTATTTCTTTTTGTTGTCTGATTGCTGTGGCTAGGACTTCCAGTACTATGTTGGATAACAGTAGTGAGCATAGACGTCTTTGTCTTATTCCTGACCTTATGGGAAAAGCTCTCAGTTTTTTACCATTAAGTATGATATTAATTGTGGGTTTTTCATATGGCCTTTATTATGTTGAGATATGTTCCCTCTAAACCTATATTGGTGAGGGTTTTTATCATGAATGGATGTTATACTTTGTCAGGTGCTTTCTCTGCATCTGTTGAAATGATCATATGGTTTTTATTGTCTCTCTTATTGATGTGATGTGTCACATTGATTGATTTGCAAATATTGAACCACCTTTGCATCCTGGGAATAAATCCCACCTGATTATGGTGAATGATTTTTTTAGTGTATTGTTGGATTTGGTTTGCTATTTCTTTATCTGATTTTGGAATCGGGGTAATACTGGCCGCATGGAATAAATTTGGAAGTTTTTCTTCCTCTTCTAGTTTTTGGAGAAGATTGAGGAAAATAAGGATTAACTCTTCTTTAAATGTTTGGTAGAATGCACCTGTAAATCCTTGTCCTGTACTTTTGTTTCTTGTGAGTTTTTAAATTACTGATTCAGTTTCATTGATGGTAATCAGTCTGTTCAAATTTTCTATTTCTTCCTGATCCATTTTTTTAGGTTATATGTTTCTGGTAATTTACCCATTTCTTCTAGGTTGTCCAGTTTGTTGGCATATAATTTTCCATAATATTCTCTTACAGTCCTTGGTATTTTTCTGGATTTAGTTATTATTTCTCCTCTTACATTTCTGATTTTGTTTATTTGAATCCTCTCATTTTCAAAAATTTTTGACGCATCTGGCTAAAGGTTTATCAATTTTTTTGATCTTTTCAAAGAATCAGCTCCTGGTTTCCTGATCTGTTTTGTTGTTGTTTTCGTTATTATTAATTATTATTTCTGCTCTAATCTTTATTGTTTCCTTCCTTCTACTGGTTTTGGGTTTTGTTTGTTCTTTTTCTAACTTCATTAGCTATAAAGTTATGTTGTTTCATATTTTTCTGCTTCTTGAAAGTAGACCTGTATTGCTAAGAACTTCCTTCTTAGAACCACTTTACTACATCCCAAAGATTTTGGACAATTGTGTTTTCATTTTCATTTGTCTCCATGTATTTTTTATTTCCTCTTTGATTTCTTGATTGACCCATGCATCTACTTCTCCTTGTATTCTGAATGATGTTTAACATCCATGTATTTGTGCTCCTTCTAGATTTTTTCTTGTGTTTGATTTCTAGTTTCATTGAGTTGTGGTCAGAAAAGATTCATGGTATAAATTTGATCTTTTTGAAATCGTTGAGACTTGTTTTGTGACCTAATATGTGATCTCTTGTGGAGAATGTTTCGTGTGCACTTGAGAAGAATGTGTGTTCTGATACTTTAGGTTGGAATGTTCTGAATGTATCTGCCAGATCCATCTGGTCCAGTGTGTCATTCAAAGCCACTGTTTCCTTATTGATTTCTGTTTAGACCATCTGTCTACTGATGTAAGTGGGGTGTTCATTTCCCCTACTATTATTTTATTACTGTGAATGATTTCCTACTTATTATTGACTATTTTATGTATTTTGGTGCTCTCATTTTGGGCATATAAATATTTACAATTTATGTCTTCTTGGTCAATTGTTCCTTAATGATTATATAATGTCCTTCTTTGTCTCTTTTCATTGTCTTTGTTTTAAAGTCAATTTTGTCTGATGTAGGTAAAGCAACCCTGGCTTTCTTTTGACATCCATTTGCATGATAAATGTTTCTCCATTCCCTTACTTTAAAAAAAATTAGTATTTATTTATTTTTGAGAGACAGAGACAGAGAGAGACAGAGTGTGAGCAGGGACGGACAGAGAGAGAGGGAGACACAGAACCCAAACAGGCTTCAGGCTCCAAGCTGTGTCAACACATAGCCTGATGCAGAGCGAGAATTCACAAACCGCAATCATGACCTGAGCCAAAATAGAATGCTTAACCAACTGAACCACCTGGCACCCTATCCATCCCCTCACTTTCAATCTGCAGGTGTCTTTATGTCTGAAGCAAGTCTCTCATAGGAAGCATAAGATGGGTGTTGTCTGATTTTTACTCCATTATATCACCCTATTCTTTAGATTGGTGCATTTAGTCCATTTACATCCAAAGTATATATTTATTACCATTTTGTTATTTATTTTGTGTTTGTCTTTGTGGATCTTCTCTGTTCCTTTCTTCCCTTATTCTCTTCTGTCACCAATAAGTTGGCTTTCTTTAGTGATATACTTTTGTTTTTCTTTATTTTTTTGGTATTACTATCACTAGTTTTAATTTGTGGTTACAATTATGTTTGTATGTAACATCTTCTTTACATACCATTCTATCTTAAGTTGATGGTCACCAAAGTTTTAACCCATTCTTTACTCCTTTTCTCCCCACATTTTAGGTATTTTGTGTCACACTTTACATCCTTTTATTTTGTGAGTCTCTTGACTGAATTTTATAGGTATACTTATTTTTACCTCTTTTGTGCTTCCTACTTTTCTTATTTTTATTTATGGTCTTTTCTTTCCACTCACAGAGTGCCCTTTAACATTTCTTGTAGAGCTGGTTTAGTAGTCATGGATTTGTTTAACTTTTGTTTGTCTGGGAAACTCGGTCTCTCCTTGATAGTTTTGCTGAATAGAGTATTCTTGGCTGCAGATTTTTTCCTTTTAGTACTTTGACTATATCATGCCACCCCCTTCTGGTCTATAAAGTTTCTGTTGAAAAATCTGCTGATAGCCTTATGGGGTTTCCCTTGTATGTAACTTTTCTTTTCTCTTGCTGCTTTTTAAATTCTTTATCACTGCTTTTTGCCATTTCAATTACTATGTGTTTTGGCATGGACCTTCTTGGGTTGATTTATTTGTGTAATCTCTGTGCCTCCTGGATCTGAATTTCTCTTTCCCCAGATTCTCAGTAAGTTTTCAGCTATTATTTCTTAAAACAAATTTCCTGCCCCCTTTTCTTTCTCTTCTTCCTCTGGGATCCCTATAATGCAAATGTTGTTAACGCTTGATGGAGTTGCTGATTTCCCTAAGTATATTCTAATTTTGCATATTTTTTCTGTCACCTGCTCAGCTTGATTACTTTCCATTACTCTTTCCTCTAGGTCACTGATTGATTCTTCTGCTCCTTCTATCCTGCCATTTATTCCATCTAGTGTGTTTTTAATTTGTTATTGTGTTCTTCCTCTCTGATTGGTTATCTCTGTGTTAAGGATCTCATTAATGTCCTCCATTCTTAAGTCCAGTGAGTATATTTATGATCATTACTTTAAATTCTCTATCAGACATGTTACCTCTGTTTCATTTATGTCTCTTGCTGTGATTTTTGTCCTGTTCTCTCATTTGGGACATATTCTGCTGCCCCCTCATTTGCCTAACTTTGTGTGTGTTTCTGTGTCTTAGGAAAGTCATCTATGTCTCTTGCTCCTGAAGTGGTGGGTGGGGCTTTTAGCAAGCACTTTTAGCAAGGTGGCTTGTGGGGAAATAGGTTCTACTTACATAAACGAGTTAGGAAAAAACTTAGGGAGGAAAACCGCCACCACAGGGTCAAAGTGTCTGAGGCCAGTTAGCAAGATATTGAAATGGGATTTCGAGAAACTTATTATATCACCTGCAGGAAGTTGCTTTACATCTGGTGCCAATGTACCTTGATCACAAACTCCACTTGCCCCCCAGACCCTTTGCTTTTTACACATCCAAGTTAATGATTACTGTCTGATTGTTTTTTCCATGTTCATGTGTGTAATATCTTGTGAGCTCAATAAATATGGAGACAGAACCCCCGTTCGGGGCCCTTGTCTCCTCCTGGACATTAGCCTCTCTTGTATTCAATTCTGCATGCACTCTATTGCTGGACAAGAGAGAACTCCAGACTCATAGTCTGGGATGGTAGCTCTTTTCCTATTCCACAGGGGATACACAGCTGCTGTCAATATCATGGTTGGGGGCCACTCTGCAGAGTGCATGATGAGGGATGCAGTTTTAACAAGAGCACTGTCCTCCCCATGAGGTGACCAGCTACAGCTGCTGGGATCAAAGCCTTGCAAAACACACAGTCATATGATGCAGTATGGGTAGGTTTGCACTGGTCTTGGATTGGTGGGGTTGGGGGGAGATGAGGGGGAGAATGGGGACACCTGCAGTGCCAGAGCTGAGGCAGGCCTGGCTGGAAGGTGTAGATCCACCAAACTGCAGGGGGAGAAGCATGGTATAAGTCAGTTAGATACTGAAATCTGGTGTTGGACTGGTTCCTGCAGGGGGGAGGCAGGGGAGGGAAATGGTGCCTGCTACTTCCTTTGTTCCTCGAGAACTCCTTCAGTGGACTCTGGGTTTAGTAAGTAACTATTCCTCTCATATGCCCCAGGCATTTTTAAAACTACTCCTTCTACACTATATCTCCCTGAGCTGTTTGTCATGCTATATTTTTAAGGGCAGGGACTTAATTTCCTGTCACTCTCTGGGCTCTCCCAGAGCCAAGCCACTGATTTTTACAGTTCCAGGCTTTGGGGCACCTGGGTGGCTCAGTTGGTTAAGTGTCCAGTTTTGGCTCAGGACATGATCTTATAGTTCATGAATTTGAGCCCTGCGTAGGGCTCTCTGCTGACAGCTCAGAGCCTGGAGCCTGCTTCAGATTCTGTGTCTTCCTCTCTCTCTGTCCCTCTCCTGCTCGTGTCTGTCTCTCTCTCTCTTGAAAATAAATAAACATCAAAAAATTTAAAAAAATAATAATAAAGTTAAAGGCTTTAAGTCCCACTTTTTAAATGTTTTTTTTTAATGTTTGTTTATTTTTGAGAGAGAGAGAGAGAGAGAGAGAGAGAGACAGAGAGACAGAGCACAAGAAGGGGAGGGGCAGAGAGAGAGGAAGACACAGAATCCAAAGTAGGCTTCAGGCTCTGAGCTGTCAGCACAGAGCCTGATGCGGGGCTCAAACCCACCAACTGTGAGATCATGACCTGACCGAAGTCAGAGGCTTAACTGACTGAGCCACCCAGGTGCCCCTAAGTCCCCCTTTTTGTAAGAACCCATGAAATTCATCTCTTCTAATTTTCAAAGCCTAATACTCTGGGGTTTCATCTTCCCCATGCAGGGTCCTATGTGTGATACTGTTTCTTGATCTTCTCTGCACCACCAGCTCCTCCCCTCCAATGGCCGGATCCACAGGGTATAGCTTACCACTGCATCTCCACCCTTCTTACCTTCTTCAGTGTGGCCCCTTCCCTGAATTTAGTTGTAGGGTTTGTTCTCCCAGTCTTCAGGTAGTTTTCTAGGTTACTTAAACTGATGTGAGTGTTACCTAGTTGTTTCAATGGGATGAGGTGATTGTAGGTCCTCTTACTCCACCATCTCCTCAGGAAGTCTCCATATGTTGAATTTTTATATGTATTTGGGTCTATTTCTAAAATTGCTATGTTACTTTTTTACTTATCTGTCTTTTCATGCAATGGTACCCTCTATTTTAATTATACAAATGTGTATATGTTTATAATTGGTAAAACTATTCTGCTTTTTCAGAATTTTCCTAGCTTCTCTTGTATATTTTTAAGTGTAAACTTTAGAATGAAATTCTCTAGCTTTAGCAATAAAATTTGTTGGATATTTATTGGATCACATTAAAAATAACTAGAAAAAACCTTTAACTTTTAAATTTTATTTAAATACAAGTTAACATATAATGTAATAATGATTTCAGGAGTAGAATTTAGTGATTCATCACTTACATATAACACCCAGTGCTCATCCCAGTAAGTGCCCTTCTTAATGCCCATCACCCATTTAGCCCACCCCCCCACCAATGCTCCTCTAGCAAACACATTTAATTTACATAATAACCTAGGGAGAATTAACTCTTATGTTTATTCATTCTATTCAAAAATGAAGAATGTCTTTCGATTTATTAAAATCTTCTACTGTGCCTTGCAGGTATATTTTAAAGTTTTCCTCACATGGATTTTGCACATTTCTTTTTAAGTTTATGCCTAAGTGTTTTATATTTTTGTTGTTATAAATGGAGTTTTTTTTCCATTATGTCTTCTAAATGGTTATTGATTTTTGTAGGTTAAAATTGCATCCTGTTACTTCACAGAATTTATGTGTGTGTTAATTTTATTTTTGATTCTCTCGGGTTTTCCAAGAATACTATCTCATAAATTGCAAATACAGATAGTTTTATTTCTTTATTTTTCCTAATTCTTGTGCCTCTACTTCTTTTGTTATGTCTGGATGCATTGTGCAACACTCCCAATTCAACATGAAATAATACTGGAGATAGTGGGCACCCTTCTTAGGGCAAATTTTGAGACAAATAAATGTAGCGATGTTCCATTTTCCATAGTATCATAAGTGCAATACTCTAGAGCAAGAGGCAAGTGTCCCCAGGCAGGAAACCTGCTTTATTTGTGATACTTCAAAAGATGTGTTTCTATAGAGTTAAATTTAAGATCCAATTTTCTTTTAAGGTAGATATCAAGGGGACTTTCTGATATTATCTCAAAGAAGTCTTAGAAAAAATCTTTTGAATTACAGTACCAAATTACTATCTTTCTCTCTGTGTTGATGAGGTGCTCTAATAAAAGCCAACGAGGCCCTGGTAATAGAAATAGGATATGTCTTTGTGAGAATAAGTCTTAGGGCAAAAGCCAGATTCTAGTTAATGGGGATAATGGAAAATTAAATTCACCTGTGTTTTTATGCTTTTAAGGTATTTGATTCACTCTCTTCTTAAATTTGTATGTGATTGGAGATTATTTGGTGTAGGAAATCATGAAAAAGATTTTAGTCATAAGGCAGCAGAGAATGTATCTTTTCTAATATGTTCTGACCAATATGCATGTAATTCCAAAGCTGTCATCTCAGTTTCAAGCTGCTATCACATGCAAGCAAACATAAAAAAATAACATATTGGTATCCTTTGAATCACAAGGACTCTGATAATAAGTGCTTAATAGATTTTCTGAAAATTTTATTTACTAAGACTTAATCCTTGGGAGTAGTTTGAGAAAAAAAAAATTTATATTACACTGCGGTAGCATACTATCAAAGGTAGTAATCAAATTTATAACAAAAATTGCTACAAGATATCAATATTTATACATATAAAGCAACTCAGAAAAGTCCTTATATATCAACTCAAGGAAAACACTAGCTTAAAAAAATACTAGTGTTTTTTCTTATGGATATACTTATAAAAGACAAGTATTTTCCTGGAAATTGGTCAATAATAAAATTTTGCATGAATCAAATATAGAAAAAACTGTCCTTGAATGGGAATGTTTTCACCACAATTTCTCTGTTGAATAACCTACTTATTTTGGTGGCATATAAAAGAAGTTTCATGCACAAGGAAAAGTCACTATTTTGATAAAACACTGAAAAGTGAATAGGATAAAATAATTTTTTATACAATTTTAAAAACCTTTAGTGGTCTAGTGGTATTATTGTGTTTATATCTTCCATGTTAAAATAAATTTTTGCCCAACAGGATTTTAATTTTTGAGGCAAAGGATTTAGTTTACTGCTTTCATTTTAATCTTGTATTATCTACATAATTGCCTTAGTACTTTACTTTTCACATGTAAACAGTTTTTCAACATTTATCATGTATCAGGGTGGTGGTTAGGTAGAAAATGGTTCCCACTTTTAAAGAGTTCACAAACTACTGGCAGGAACAGAAAAGTAAACCAATAATTGCAATACAGAGGTTAAAAAAGAGAGCACAGTGATCTAAGAGAGGAAGGCAGGATCAATACTGCAGGGAGATATTAGGGAAAGCTTTGTGATTGTGGAAACCTACATGGTAAGAGATGGGTCAAGAAAAGAGCAGGCAAGGTAAAGAGAAAGCAGAAATTCCTAAAAAAAACATATGTTTGAGAATGGCAAGTCATCTAGAGTGGTAACTATTTGTTTAGTATTTATCTTCCCAGGTAGATTTTAAGGTCTATAAAGCTAAAAACTTTGTCTTTCTTATTCAACATGATACTCCCTTCCAGTGTCAAGAAGTGCCTAGCACTTTTAAGAAATTCAATGAATATATTCATATTTTTCTGTTTTACTAATAATTTATTATTAATTATTAATCTTACTAACTTTAATTTTAATAATAAAATTTATAATCCGTAAATGTACTATAATAAATACCCATGCACCCACCACTCAGATTAAGAAACAAAATACTGCCAACCCATTTATTGCTTGTTATGAACATACCCACATCTCTCCAACCCATAACTACTACTCTGAATTTTACATTTGGGTTTTTTTTTATTATTTTTTTTAAACATTTACTCATTTTTGAGAGTGGGAGAGACAGAGCATGAGTGGGAGAGGGGCAGAGAGAGAGGGAGACACAGAATCTGAAGCAGGCTCCAGGCTCCAAGCTGTCAGCACAGGACCTCACGCGGTGCTGGAACTCACAGACTGCGAGATCATGACCTGAGCTGAAGTCAGACGCTTAACTGACTGAGCCACCCAGGCGCCCCCTGAATTTTACATTTGACATTCCAATACATTTCTTTATAATTTTGTTACATATATTTATGGAAGTGCTTAAATTTTATATAAATATTACCATGATGTATACTTAGTCTGTGATTTCATATCTTTTCTCAACATTATATTTATGAGATTCATTCATGTTGATATTTGTGATAGTAATTAATTTTGATTGCTTGATAGTAATCTATCATGTAATTATACACAATTGTTCTTCATCAGTTTTGCTTATGATGGACATTTGTTTTAAGTATTTTGTTCACATAAACAATGATGCTATGAATGTTCTTGTATGTGGCCCTTCTGTAAATGTGGTAGGGTTTCTGTATATCCTCTGTTCTATAGGTAAATGCCTAGAAGTAGATTTGCTGGTCAGTGTTACTCAGCCTCCTCAATGACACTTGGAATTGAGATTTTTGTTAATCTCACATGTGTGAATGGCATCTCATTGTTTTATGTTGAATTTGCTGAACTATTTTTGAGGTTTTGTCTTCTAGGAGTTGCTAGTTCAACTCTTTTGCCAATTTTACTTAAACATAATTGGTCTTTTTTAATTGATGGAGTTAGCCATGTTATTGATTCAGTTATCAGTTATGTAAGTATAATCCTTTTTCATTTTGGTAATAGATACAATTGTCAAATCTAATCAGTCTTTCTCCTTTTTGGTTTTGGGCTTTTTTGGTCTTCTTTAAAAAATCCTTTACTACCCAGAATTTACAGTATAATATCCTATCCTATCATATCATATGTTATTATTCCTTTCAGGTATCTAATCCACTTGGAGTTTATTTTTTATATGAAATAGGGATCTGGAATCTGATTTTATTTTATTGTTCCAAATTAATTCCCTAAATACTCCATCCTTTATGGAATTGTTCATCATTTTCTTGCCAATCTACAATGACATTTATCATCTTTAAGATACATGGGAATGTTTCTTCTCTCTCTTCTGTTCCACTGTTTTGTTATCTAAACAAATATATTTATTTTCCTTTTCAAGTTGTCTTTATGCTCTTGCACTCCTACTCTTCCATATAAACTTTAACACTGGCTTTTAACTATTAGTGAATTTGAAATTGTCTTATTTTGTGCTTCTTGTTTCCCCTAAATTTGCTACAATTCTCTTTTTTTCTGTCTTATTTATAATTGATTGAGACTTTTAAAAAACTGGATATTAATTACATGAGAACACCTGTGCTAGTAAATAGAATAATTCTTTACTCTATCACCCTGTGAAGTAGGGGTTATTATTGTGTTTAACTTTTGTGTCACAGAATTTTCAAACATCTATAAAACTAGAAAGAATAAATAACCTAATATACCAATAACCCAGCTTTGATAATGGCCAATTATTCTCTAGAATTTTATTCATTCCCCCCAAACAGCACCGCATCCACCACCACCATCACAGATTATTTTAAAGTGCTCTTCTTTTGACATACCCAGAACATCATTATTGCATCTTTAAAATTTTAAAGTGAATATTAGGTATTGTAAACTGTTCACTCAATGTTCCTATTTCTCTGATGATTTTATACCTTTTTTACTTAAAAAAATTAAATATTTAAATAACATCTATACCTCTTGATTACCATGTCTTCTAAGTCTCTTCTAATCTGTATGTTTTCCCTCCATCTATTTAACTTAATTTTTTCATCTCATTTTATTTCATTTCATTTTAATGTGTTGAATGTGCTGCATCGTCTGTCCTATGGTTTCCTATAGTCTGACTTTGTTAATTGTATTCATACGGTGGTATTAAACACATTTTTCTCTCCTTGTATTTCCTAAAAATTATTAACTAGACCAGAACCTCGATCAATTTTAGGTTAGATTTTTTTTAACTCGATCTCATAGATGGTATCTTGTAATTCCACTAGGACATATATAACATTTTATTTCTCTCTTTTTTATGGTCTTGTCTGATAATTGGTGATTATCATCTAAACCTATTAATTCATCAGGAGTGCTTAAAATGGTGATATTTGAATTTTTTTTGAAAGTTCTACATTTCTTTTCTGGAATAGGTCTATAAAAAGAAACTCTCAAGACATATAGTTGCATAGAATGAGGACTCAAAATATCTTTTGGGAAATCTAGGATTAATTATTTTTAATTCCAGTATAATTAACATACAGTATTATATTATTTTCAGTTGTACAATATATACCTGAGAGTGTATATTGTTGAATTCTCTGTATTACTCAGTGCTCATCACCAGAAGTGTACTTTTAATGCCCTTCGGCTATTTCACCCATTCCCCCACTACCCACCTCCCCTCTGGTAACCATCAGTTTATTCTCTATAGTTAAGGGTCGGCTTTTGCTTTGTCTCTTTTCCTTTGCTCATTTGTTTTGTTTCTTTTATTTTTTTATTTTTTTTCCACTAGAACTTATTTTCATGTAATTTCTTTTTTTTTTCAATATATGAAATTTATTGTCAAATTGGTTTCCATACAACATCCAGTGCTCATCCCAAAAGGTGCCCTCCTCAATACCCATCACCC